>NW_017308671.1:63506-140585 GCF_000935625.1 Nanorana parkeri
AGGAGAGAGAGGGTTTAGGATCTGTAGGATGCCCTTGGAAATACTTCGGAGGACAGCTTTCTCCCTTAGCAACAGCTAAGGCTGAAATCACTGTGATCTGGTCCCAGAGACCAATAGTAGTAACAATACTGCGAACAGATACCTGGAATAGGGTGAGGGATCTCCCTTGTGGGTCCCAGATGGACGCTCGCACCAGCTCCTCTGCGGTACCCTTCAACAAGCAGACTCTCCCTCCGACCCAGCTTCCATCAGGTATTTTCCTCTTCAGTATCTGGAATCTCTGTGCCCTCAGCATCTGCAACTGCCAAGGAGCACTCCAGGTTAGTGGTAGTATCTTCTTAGAACAAGGCACCCATCACCTGCCACGTGTATGGGCCCAGCAAAGTATCAGTGTATCCTAGGCCTTTAGGCCCCTCAGCACCTGCCATGTGCTGAGGCCCAGGCCAGTTTCCTGCATCTCCACAGACCTCCTGGGGCGAGGCCCCTAGGGGGAAGAGACCTCTCCACAGTGTCCCCAGACCTTTTATTACCTGCCCTCAACCATGCCTCTGAGCCATCCTACTCAGGAAATGGCTAGGGTCAGGTGCATAGTCATAACCTGAGGATGGATCCTCCCTCACTGTATGCCAAGGCTCCCTTTTCCTCAGCAACAGGAGGAGCAATCAATCCAGCAGATTCAGGGGCACCTATAGAATGCAGAGCTCTGTCCAGTTTAAAAATCCAGCATCGTCCAGAACTATATCACTTGTTAAAAAGTTGAATTTGATGGACTGGACTCTGTTTTCAAACTATATAAAGGACCACTACTACTAAAAAAGGATGTATTCTGATGATTGCATGTAGTTAATCCACATAATAAGATTATTCAGTATATAATTTTTTTTCTTTTTTTTACATGCCTTTTTTTTAATTTTTATCCACATTTACATGCCAGCTACGAATAAGCAAAATTGATAGTGAAAATCTGGAATTTTTGGCAAAACTCTTGGCAAAATGCGTTGGGGTCAATAAAGACAGCAAAACTAAGATAGTTTTTGTTTAAGGTTGTAATGGGTTTTAAATGCCTCCTGAAGGTTATGGAAGATCCTTTCAACTAACCTGGACCTGATCTTGTAAGAAGAAAATAACAAAGATATACTCACCTAAACCTCGGAGCCAAATGGCTGCAGCCTCTTTCCTCCTCTGCTTCAGCAATACACTGTATTGGACATGATGACTCACAGTACCTTAAACCGCTAGAGCGGAGGGGGAGAGAGGCTGTGTGGACTAGTCTAGCAGCCATCCAGCTCTGAGATTCATGTGAGTAGATCTTTGTTATTTTTGTCCCTAGACGAAAATGAACACTAAACCCTTACAGTGCAGGGGTAGCCCCGCTGTAAGGATTAAGATTTTTTCTGCATGGAGTTCTTCTTTAAGAAACTGTAAGAGCAAAAGGCAGCATGGGCTGGATGGAGCCTCAACAAAAGAGTTTCAGATACCTTTTTGCATCAAGTTGAAGAAATCATGGTGGGTACTGTGTGCTTCATAAAGCACAAAATACCTTATCAGGATAGTTTCGCAGTGGAGTGGTATCATAGATTTAGGGATCCCTTAGCTCCTAAACCTCTTAATGTCTACAGTTATGCTATGGGTGAAAGGTCTTCTTCAACAATCCATGAGCGTCGGTTTGATAATTACTTTGCTAAAGCTAGGAAAGGATTGTGAATTATTTAGGTCTAGCTCAACCATAAATTTGGATGTTATAACCCTAGCAGAATCTATGTGACTGAGCAAGATCAGTAAGGCCATAATTGCAAACAATCAAACAGCCTTCACACTTGATATGACATCCAGAATTAATATAAGGAGACCCAGACACATTAGTTAGGGCGATTCTTTTTCTTGATACCTTTGATTCCTTAAGTAAGTTTGGCTTTGGCACTCAATTTAGAAGGTGGGTTAAGCTTTAATACACTTATAGATAGTCTCCCATGAGTAGCTGTGTGATACATACCAGACCTTGACATGGATGTGTCTACCACGGATGGTATGGTCTTACCTGAGGACACGACAACCAAATGAAGTCTGGTCTTCACCAGGGCACCCAACACAGGGCATTAGACTTGTACAGTGGACCCACTCAGGCTTAGAGAACCCCAGGCTAACCCCGTTGGAGACAAACAGAAGGGGAAGCACCAAATTGTCACGTATATGTGGAGTTGGGGACAGGCCAAAAGTCAGGTCTGGCGGTAGTTGGTAATCAAAGGAGGACTGAAATCACAAATCACAGGAGGAGTAATCACAAAGCAGGACTGAAACCAGGAAATCAATCAGTTCAGTAGCAGGAATCTGGGGTGAAGATCCTGCATTAGGAGGATCAGGAGCAGGGTAACAAGATACAGATGAAAAAATACTGAACATTTCTTTTGAAATGCCATTACTATGTTAACACCTTCCTGCTGCCGTAGTGCATGTATGTGTCACCCCAGCCGGTGGGACTTAACTCCGGTTGTTTTGTGCTGAGAGTGTGCTCACTATTGTGCTCCCAGCACAGTGACCGAGCTGTCATTGCTGTTTATGATCAGAATTTGGTGGGAGAGGCTCCCAATCATGTGACCTCTGTGACAGCCAGTCACAATAATGACATGATTGGGAAGCTCACCTCCACCTTCTGCGCTTAGAACCCCTAATGTGCCGATGGGATCCGGAGCAAAGGGATCAAACCTTATACTATTTGGGTTTAAGTATACTATACTATACTCTTCTATACTATACACAAAGTGACATCTGTAAACAGTTTTATTTGCAAAGCCGAAGTTCGCCTTTAAATATACCTGAGAAAATGAAAAGAATTGGCAGTCTGTATGTTATAAGTTAGGTTTAGTAAATCCAGCATGCCGGCAACTCATAAAACCTCCGACAGAGCATATACAAATCCCAGCCAATGTTGTTCACATATTGACAGCTAAAGACATCAATATCTATCTGTCATCAACAGACGAATACATTGCACTTTCTTTAGAACGTATAAATCCCAAAATGTAATAACATGTTTGCAAGAGGCTTTAGAATAAATTTACTCTTTATTGTTCATTTTTCTCTGGGGCTCTGTAAAAAAATTTTCTCCTCCTCACCAAACTCCAGATTTTCCAGCAACAGCTGTTTTTAAAAAAAAACTCCATGCTGAGTTTAATATCCTGCTAAATAAAACATTGTTGCCCTATCCAGCTCCGTTTTACTGAAGATAAAAATCTCATTCATCGTGGAGCCCCCACTGGCCGTCGAAGGCTTATAGCTTTCCTTTATAAATGTCACTTTTGACAAATGAAAGGACGTTTAAATAGATTTTTCCAAACACAAATTCTTGGGCTTCATTGAAATGTATCTAGACTTGCTTTAGCTTTCCTTGGCCCTACCTAAACTTATTCCTTGCCCAGGATCAGCTTAACCGCCCCGTCATGCTAATTTCCCCCTTCTGGCTCCTTGTTGGGCTTTTTTCCTCGCCTCCCAGCCACAAGAGCTTGCGATGTCCATTGCCAACAGGTTATATTCCTGCTGGCGTCTGTTCATTTAATGCTACATCATAAAACTAAATTAACAGTGTTCCTCCACAGAGTTTGACAAATGCAGGGAAGAAGGACGTAAAAATGTTTCACTGTGTTGGTGGTGTAGAAACACTAAATACAAACAATAAAACCACTTGAGCTGAAGAACTAGGCTACAAATAAATGACAGGGCTCTGAAAATGGACAAAACACTTGCGGAATTCAAGTAGCAGATGGGAAAACATGTTAAAGAAAAGGATAAAATAATAAAACTGTTTGCTATATTTTTTAATACTTTCATTTGATTGTAGAGAGCACTTGTAATATAGCAGTAAGCATAATTCTGGTAGAGGAGGTTTATGCAATATTGGGTTCTTCCAATAAGTGGGATGGCTAACTTGTTAGCCGGGATTTGTGGGAGGGGTTGGCGCGCCCCCCACGCATAAAAGAGGGCAGGCCGAGGCTACAGGGACGTCCGGTTCTCGTCTGAACCCTCCCTCCCTTCCCTCTTGTGCACATACACAGATTCTATTTTTACACACAGAGTATGCCCCCTTATTTGGCATTACTGTCCACCCGGACCATGGCACACCTCAGGTCGGTATCAGACATAACAGTTGTAGCATATATGTACGAGTATGTGTATGTTGGTTTCAGGTCGAGACTTCAGAGGCTACACAGGTGAGTAAACACCTCACACAATTAAGGTTTTGGTGTATTTCAGGAGCAAGGTGTCACGAGTGATATATTTGAATCGGATCACAGCTGCGAAACTGGTGCTGAATTGTTTGTACACGGTGGTTCAGTGAGCGGTTCCCTATTACACTTTGTGCGGTAGGGAGACCGTACGCATCATTCACCACTGCGTTTTAATAGTTAAGTTGCCCTGTGGCTGTTTTAGAGAGGAATCTGGTGGATAGTAGCCACCGTATATATGAGGAGTTTGTAGGCCTCAGATGAACCAGCCAACTCCTAGAGTATGGCAAGTTAAAGTTCTCGGAGGTTAAACTAATAATCAATTGCTGAGGCTGGAAGTTCACAATTAAAGGAGAGACTGCAGTCCTATATGGTTAAGCAGCAGTAAATCAAGCAGGTGTAGTTAGTCAGGGAATGCATAGGAAGCAATTGTAAGCGGCTGTGTGCGTGCAATTGAGCAATGGCAAACAGTGAGATAAGCAAGCTTTATGTGATGTGATTTGCAGTTGCAAGCAGGTAGCAGTTCACGCATTCATAGCATCAGTAAGCGAGGGGTTAACAACAGGTTTATATCAGACCCTCCAATAGAACAATGATAATGACAGTGCACTGAATGGTTTAACAACGGAAGCTGCAATAGTAAATGACCCAGGATACTTGCGCTTAGAAGTGCAGCTAGATACAGGTCTTCAGGGGACCAATGCTCCCGAGCGTCCAATCCTCCTGCTCCCTTCCTGACTGGTAAATAGTTTCCCACTGCTGAGGTTGTCTGCTGGTGCTGCTGTATGGGACGGTTCACAGGTAATGCAGGTTGTGGGTTCCCGTTCGTCACTCGGCACTCCACAACGAGAGAACGCCGAGTGACGAACCCTCTGAACTTTTAACCTGTGGGCCGCGCCCCGTGGGCAGAGCCGGAGTGACATCATCGCCGAGACGGCGCGTCGCAGGAGCAACGGGACGCGACGAGTAAGTCTGTGACACAAGGTTGCCATCTCTACCAATCCCTCCATTGGCTTCCACTGGCTTTCACTTTGCGCAACACATAAAATTCCCCATGCCAAGGTGCTAGGTGTGATCCTGGACTCCAAACTCACCTTTCTGGCACATATTCAATCACTATCCTGCTGCCCTTAACTTCGTAACATCTCCAAAATACGCCCCTTCCTCACCAATGAAACTGCAAAGCTACTCATCCACTCACTTGTTATCTCTCGTCTTGACTATTGCAACTCCCTCTTCACTGGCCTACCTTTACACAGACTATCCCCCCTTCAGACAATCATGAATGGTACTGTCAGACTCATCCACCTAACCAACCGCTCAGTGTCTGCAACCCCCCTCTGCTGATACCTGCACTGGCTTCCAATCACCCAAAGGATAAGATTAAAAATATTAACAACCACTTTCAAAGCCATTCACAATTCTGCCCCCGGCTATATCTCCAACCTCGTCTCAAAGCTTCCCTAACTGTCCTCTTCACTCCTCCCTAGACCTCCTGCTCTCTAGCTCCCTCGACAGCTCCTACCATGCTCGTCTCCAGGATGTCTCTAGAGTCTCTCCCATCCTTTGGAACTCCTTACCTCAACCTGTCCGGTTAACTCCTACTCTGTAGGCCTTAAGGAGATCCCTAATAACTCATCTTTTCAGGGAAGCCAATTCTGACTCAACTAGGGTTGCCACCTTTTCTTCAAGCCAAATCCGAACACTGTAGCGCCTTGCGGCAATTTTTTTGTAAAGTATACACTATGCATGTATTTTGTAAATAAATAACATTGGAGTTGATCACAACTTGCCAGTGTGACACAGGTCCCCCAGATATATACTATATAAAGCAATATCCATATACTTTGCCGCACTCATTACCCGATATCACAAAATGACAGTGCAGACAAATGACGGGTTTGCTTTAAAGTTGTCTCCTTGCTATTTCAGGATGGAAATTGTTGTGTAACTCTGTATTTGCGCCCTGACTCTAGTGACCCTGAATTATTTTTATACGTAATTTAATCAAAGTCCTATAATTGTATTTGCAGTATAATGGGCTTGTCGACAGCCAGACTGATGAAAACAGTGGCCTTTTATGAAAGTGCACCAAGCCCTATCGCACAGCAAAGTCAATAAATTGCTAATAAAAAGGTCAAATAATTTTGCAGTGTAGAGAAAATGATTTTTACCATTGCTACTATGAAAAAGGCAGAGATGTATGCCATTCAGATATATATCCGCTCAGGGCCGGATTTTCCACAAGGCCACCGAGACCCCGGACTGGGGGTGGCAGGGAGCAGTGGGGCGGCAGGGGTGTAGAATCTCCAGACGCCCGGGACATTCCGGGCGCCCGGCGGGTAGTTGCTTTCTACATTTAGCCTTGCTTCGAGCAAGCAGGGCTAAATGTAGAACCCGGAAGCCGCTCATTAATTTACAAGTGATCTCGGCGATGCCACCAAGATCACTTGTAATAAGACTGAAGGTCTGTCCTCCCAACACCTGCCGTGTACCTCTCTCCTAGCTGGCCGCCTCTCTCCGGGGGATCTTCAGGATGGAGAGCGGAAAGCAAAGCTGAGAACGCCCATTCTCTGCTCCGTGTAAACAGTGAGAGGGGAGAACTGCACTCACAGCCTTCCCCTCTCAGCTGTCACGAGTCCCAGCACAGTGCTTTGCTAGAATTCCTGTATTGGAAGTGGCAGGTTCAAAAAGAGAGCCTGCCACCTTCAAATGCTATTACACAGGGGCTTGTTAGCTTCTGTGTGATAGCAATATAGTCAAGTGAAAACAAATTGCAATGGGGAACCTGGCCTTGGGGCAGCAGATAGAGTAAATCCGGCCCTGTATATGCTATGGGAGTTACAAAATGTGCTAAGTGGTTCACCCAACTCCACTGTGTAGCTCCCCCTTGGAGATCAGAGAGCACCTTAATTAATGTCACGTGTTTGGGAGGAAGGGGGTCTGGAAGGTGTAAAGATGCCCTTTTTTTAAGTTTTAAAAAAGGGCATCTTTACAGTTTTTAGAGTTGCTTAAAATTCAATTTGCATATACGTTTCCTTCCCTCTCCCTTCCCTAATCAATATGTTGATGACATTTAAAAAAAATAATCTTTATTTTAGACCCAGTGATGTCATCACAGGGTCTCTGAGCTTCTCTGTGTATCTATCTAGTATTTATATCCTTTATGGCTGTTGAGAAATATATTTACATTAGAGTTATGTGTCCGGGGTTCGTCTTTAAATCCCATCTGCAGCGTTCTAAGGTCCTGTGGCTCATCACGTCCTATACACTGTGTTCTGGAAAACATGTGAAATGGAAGGATATGATGTAAAACATGTGAAATAGAACTTAAACCTCCATCTGCTGGCTGGAAATCAAGTTGCATAACACTCATATGCAATAATTGTACACAAATCCCTTAAAAAAGTAGAACATTTCTGGTTTAAAGTCCCAATAACAGAACTCGTGTGTCACAAAACAGTGTGCTTCCTTTACACCGGTGGTTCTCAACATGTATAACCTCAGGGCCCACATTTGTCCATGGTCATTAGTCGCGACACAAGTCACACCACACTGGAACGCACAACATTGCGGTACCACATGTTCCAGTGCACGTGATCAAACTGTGGGTGGGAGGTGTGTTTGGCATGCCATTCAAATGAATGGCAACACAATGGACCTCCTGCACCAACTCCCTCGTAAGCATACCCCCAGCCCACCCCACCTCAAGGTGAAACTGACAAGCACCAGGCAGAGAACAGACAGTGCTGTATTATGGGGAGGCTAAGGAGCCTCACCTAGTGCAGTGGAAGGCATGTGGTGACCCACTGAACATGGGGTCGCTACCCACTTTTGGGTCACACTCACGACCCACCAGTTTAGAACCACGGCTTTACACAATACAAATTACCATGGAAAGGTCAACAAGCCTTCAGGTAAAAGAATAGACTCCTCTGATTAAGATTTTACAGCAGACAGAGCACATCCATATCATTGCACATTAGATGACAAAATATGCATACTTCTCATTTATTCTCACTTAATAAAACACAGGGGTCATTATGAATTCTCCTCTGCATGAGTTTTCGTTCTGTAGCTCTGTATTAGCTCAGGCCACTTACCAAAGTCAAAAGCGACACGATTCTGACACAAGACGTAGACCAACAGAGCTCAGAATATGGAAAGCAAAAGAGCTAATACCTAAGATTAAGTTACAAGGATTATGTGGCAGACATTTCTATTTTAATTGCCAAGGAAAATATCAATATTATTATTAGAATAAATAAGCATTCAAGAGGGTTGTAAAATGTAAAGTGTATCTATAGCTAAAACTTTTTGTCCTTAGTTTTGGATGGGGAGATTTAACCTCAAAACAATGTTTTAGCAGGCAGGAAGTGAAGAAAAATCTGCAACAGCAACATAGACAACAATAACAAGCTTGTATAATGGTATGTGGAGAGTGCTGGACCAGTTGGTTTGTTGTAATTTGTGATGGAAATTGTGTGGAGATTGGTAGGCAACTCTTTAGTGCTGGTGACCCTCTGGAGTGGTCTCTGTAAAATTAATATAGGAGATTGAAGGATAAAAGCACCACCTCACTGGTAAAGTAGGTAGCTCCTTACTCCTGGAGACCCTCTGGAGTGGTCTCTGTAAAATCGATAAAGGAAATTGTAGGATAAAAGCACCAACTCACTGGTAAAGTAGGTAGGTCTTTACTCCTGGGGACCCTTTCGAGTGGTCCAGGTACAATCCAGAAAGGAGATTGAAGGATAATAGCGTCACTCCACTGGTAAAAATCCAAATAAAATCATATTTGTGTTCAGCGAGGTAATCCAATGTTTTGGAGCTATAGGGGTCCTTCTTCATAAGGGGTTATGGTATGCACTGTGTTGAGGAATTGGTGAAATGAAAAGGTCTTTTGAGGGTGTTTGAGGATGTTTCGAGGGTGTTTATCCCCATTAATGTTTGGCGGTCCACTAAAAGTTCAAAGAGGTTGGATGGAGATGCATCAGTTAAGTCCTTCTTTCAAGATAGAGGGTCTATTCCATTCCTGTTGTGTTTGGTTGGATCCTTGCTCCATTCTTTAAGTCCTCTTCATCTTCTTTTATGTTTTCTGGGAACTGTCTTTTCTTATTGTTATGGTTGCGAGCATCCTATATGTGCGCAGTCCAACACCCTTCTGAACCTGACATCATGGTATAATTAGTGTCACTTGTTAGTCACCAATCAAATGGATATGTAATGGTACCATGATGTCAGAGAGACCTTAACCCTCTGTTTCTCCAGCCCTTATAAAAGGAGGTGTCCCCATTATCTCCAAAACACATTGGATCACTGAAAACAAATAACATTTATTCTGAGCTTTTACTCGTCGAGTGGCACTTTTATCCTTCAATCTCGTTTAAAGTGATAATAAAGTCAAAAGGTTTTTAACCTATTTCAAATGCTGATTAAATCACTCACAATGGAGGCTGCTCCTTGATTTTGCAGAATTAGCCAGTCCCCTGAGCACTGGCTCTGATATCCTGTTTTAGGGTGGCTCCTTTCCCTTTGCTGGGTCCTATGGCGCCACCCTTGTGTATTTTAGTAAAATTAATTCTGAAGACGTGTCCCTACTTATCCATGCTCTACACTTGCTGTGCTGTTCCCCAGGCTTCTTTAACTGCAAGCTTGACTAGTAGCATTTTCAGAAGAAGGCTGGCAATGGTTGCACACATATTTCAACTCTAGCTAAACCTTTTTTTGTTTTGTAAGTTTCGTAAACTTTCACACCACCCATTCAAGTTTTTGAACAACCAAGATCTGCCTTGACAAATGGTGGGACACTGATGATTGGGTATGATGATTGGATTAAGATGAGGGGGGTCAACCATTATTATTATACAGGATTTATATAGCGTCAACAATTTGCTCAGCGCTTTACAAAATAGTGGAGACAGTACAGTTACAATACAATTTACAATACAATACAGTTTCAGAACAATAGGGTTAAGAGGGCCCTGCTCGTGAGAGCTTACAATTTAGTAGGAGGGGCAAGTGATACAAAAGGTAATCATTGTTTGGACTGAGTTATTGGAGGAAGTAAAATGCAGTTATGGTGAGATGAGATAGGCTTCCCTGAAGAGTTGTGGTTTTTAAGGATCGCCTAAAGGTGGGCAGTGCAGGAAATAGGCAGACAGAATGGGGTAAGGAGTTCCAGAGGATACCACCCATGTGGTTATAAATGCTGGGGTATGTTCCTAATGCTCATCTGAAGGAACTTTCTACAACTACACTTTCATTCTCTAACAGGAACTGGTCATTTAATAGGCAGTTGTATCCCCTCCATATACTATTTCATGCTCTTTTATCAGCCACTTGTTTTAGTAAATGCTGCTGTCAATCAAGTGCAAAGGTAAAACACAGGGCAGGACTGTGAAAAGCCACATTGTCCTGTGCAGTGATGGTCTCGGCCCCTTTTGCAAATATAGGAACATAAGACATACAAGGGGGGTGTGGACAAACTATAATCTCTGCACCTATGTCTGCACCTATGTCTAGTAGCTGGAAAGCCTGTTGAGAAAGCCACAACATACTGTACATAGATTTCCATACACTATCTTAACATGCAATTTCAGAGATTTTGAGGAAATATTAGTTCTACTAGGTTCTGAGCTAAAGTAAAAAAAAAAACGGTCACATTATCTATTAAGGGCAATGTAACAGTCACGTGGTGGCGAAGGGTAAAATTCTTACTGCTATGTAAGCTCCAACACAGACCATCATGGAGCTCACACAAAGCCTTTTACTCAATGTTGCAGCACATAAACATGGTGTATGGTAAAGTGACAGGTCCATTTGCTGACCCTTCACCACAAAACTTGATGTTGAATCACAGTCTATGTTTGGTTAACATTTGTTTAACTTCTCAGGTGACAATGAAATTGGTGTGTAGAAAAAGGAGACACCAAATTATGCATTTAGAATTGAGTCCCAGATTCATTTCAAATCCGACATCCTAATCATATGTAAATAAAGGCACAACAAAGAATACTAAAACGTTGGAATAATTCATGAACGCTGTATCCATAATTCATCAAAACAGGACAATTTCTGAAAATGAGTGCACCGCAATTCCCAGTGCTATAATCAGGACAATTTCTCTAATGAAAACTCATTTCTATTCCTCCTTGTAATGTAGGTTCGGCAACAGGAAAAAATAGTCATACAACCTCCTGACACTGCTACATGCCAATTTCTTCTAAATAATATATTGTAGTCTTTATCTGAAGTCAACCCTTCATATTTGGTAGTTAGAGCACCAGACAATATGCAGTAATGAGCTTGCTTGTTTGGATAAGCTACCCATGCAGTCCTGAGTCTCCGGGCTGAAATTTGGGTTACATTTGTGCCATTGTTAATAAGTACAAAGCAAAATCATATTTCTGTTTTTCAGTTTTTTTATTAATCCTTTCAGCCTTTTATATTGAGTTTGCTCAAGGCTTTTTAGTGAGTAGTTAAAAGAGAACTATGGGTTGTGTTTTTCCCCATAGTTCTCTTAAGGGTTACGGAAGGACATATACTAACCTTCTCCCGTGACCCAAAGCTCAGTATATCGCAAGTTACAGAAGGGAGATGATTGGGAAGTGAGTGAGCGAGGGTATGCCTTCATTCACTTCCTGATTTATTGAGCCAACGTGTGATGGTTTCATTGTCACATGTCGGCTCGAACTAGGAGGATGAGTGATTTTCACTCACCTGTTAGTTCTCCTTTAAGGGTCATGTTTTTGGTGTTGGGGGAACAGAGGGAAAATGGCTTCTTTAAAATGCTTCCTGGTAGCACATCCCAAAGTAAACATAAGTAAAGGCCCTCTCTCTAGCTTAGGCAGACACCCCCCCCCCCCCCCCCCCCCAAACCACCCCCCCCCCCCACAACCCCCCCCCGCCTCCCCACACAAGTCCGGTCATGATGTCCCTCTTCCTACAGTGCCAGTAGACGGTCGTGAATGACACTCATGTAGTGACATGGATGATGTTCTCTGCATCATTCCTCTGAGATTGCAGGGCAGTTAATTACATACCTGACTAAATGCAAGGCCAAGTTACCCTCACTGCCACCTAAATAAAAAACACTGAAATTCCAATAACTTTAAAGTTAATATGACATTTATTGGAAAATGAATGGCCAGAGCAATGCAAACATAATTATAAGAACAACAAAACATATCTGGCTAACATTACTTATGATCAACAAAAATACATGTTTTATCAATAGTACAATAATAACACTATAAACAAAACACTTAGGTCCCTGACAAGTGCCAAAACACCACTCACCACTCACGGAGGGTGTAATATGACCCCTGTTACTGTACCAACCACTGGCCACCCGTAGTATGCCCAAGTGGGTAAGACCAATACAGACCCAACCATTAGCACTTCCATAGTACTCCACTCCTCTTGGCGGAGAGCCAGCTCTTTGTCATCAAATGCACAACACTGCCAGGGTCCCACCCAACAGATGACCAGCCTAGACGAAAAACATGTAAAAACAGTGGCATTGGGGTTAGCGCTTGCATCTCTCAGGGTCCCCGGTTCAAATCCTGGTCAGGACACTATCTGCAAGGAGTGCATGTGCTTCCATGGGTTTCCTCCGGGTACTCCGGTTTCCTTCCACACTCCAAAGACATGCTGGAAGGTTAATTGACTCCTCTCTAAATTGGCCCTGTATGTATGCATGTGAGATAGGGACCTTAGATTGTAAGCTCCGTGAGGACAGGGACTGATGTGGATGTGCAACAATGTAAAGCGCTGCGTAAATTGTCCACATTATATGAATACTAATAATAAATAAATGTTAGCCGTACTACCACCAAACAAACACCACCAGTAACACAACCCAAAGAGAACACCCCTTAATTCTAGCCAGAATGAGTGTATCCAAACTCCAAAGTCCACACTTCCAGAAACCAACATAAAAAATAACAAGCCGGAATAGCTAACAGGGAGGGTGGGCGGTTCTAATTCTTTTGCCCCAAATAAATGCCCCAAATACCTTAATCTGAGGTCACTTGATGACCCAGCTCCCGAGTCTTTTCTCTTCCAGACTGCAGTCAGAATTCTTTCTTTGGGATCTCAAGTTGCTGCCTGGTAATGTAGACACTTCCCATTGGCTGTCCATTACTGGGGTCATTACATGTCCTGGAAACCCCAGCGGCAGTGGCATGCTATCCCACTAAACTTTACTGGTCAGTGCCAGAACCAGATTGCAGCAGAGAATCTCTGGTCTTCATTCTCGGAAGAAGCACTGGTGTAGGTCGGGTGTTTCAGGTAAGTTATAAAGAGCTTAGTAAGGGTTCTCTTAAATGGGTGGGAGGATTGAGGGTTATTGCAAATTTGCCTGGAGATGGGCATCTGTATATATCTAAATATTTAAAGTTGAACTCTAGACCGATATAAAGACGCAAATTATTGCAGCTCTGTAATCATTAATACACCAATTAAATGTATTTCCTTTTAAAAATGCAAGCCATGTGAGAAACTGGCATCTGCCTCTTGCAGTCCATGGACGACAGGGCGAGAGGAAGAAGCAGCACAAGGGCCCAATCAGTTCATATTCTGAAAAGCAAAATGCAGAAAAATGAGCTCATTACTGTGCTGCTTCTTCTTCTTTCACTTAGCAGGCACAGGCCTGGATGGGTCTAGGACAGCCTGGGCCCAGAAGAATTGAATTCAATTGAATAATGTTGACCATCAGACAGAGGGCATCTAGTGGTGCAAAATAAGTACCGCAGGGGGACAGCTTTGGAACGAAAGCAAAAAATACTGCAAAAGCTGCTTTTTTATTTTATCTTTTAATAGGCTAATCATTTCATCTTGTTGTTTTTGGCTGGAGGTTTATTTTTTCTTTAGTCCTGATCATAATAAGAAAATATATACTAAACCACTATGCATTGCCTTTAAATGCTCCTTCTTCGCTGATTTTGCTAAAGTCATATTTGGCTGCTTTTTTTTGTTAAAACTGGCAAAAAGGGGGTTGCTTTAACCACTTGAAGTCCGTGGTGTTAAACCCCCTTCCTGGCCAGGCCATGTTTCAGCTGCAGTACTTTGACTGACATTTATTCCGCCATGCAACGCTGTACTAAAATTAATTTTATACCATTTTTTGGGGACAGATAGAGCTTTAATCACCACTACGTTTTTTTTTAGTTTTTACTATATTAAAGGAGAACTATGAGGTGAGTGCTTTTCACTCACCTCATAGTTCTAGCCGACAATGTGCAGTGCAATTGTTATTTGCGCACTGGCGCATCGGACGCGTAATTACGTTTATATGTGCGTAAGCGTGGGGGACTTAAACTTTTGGTTTTTTTTTAACTTTCTTTATATGTGACTTTTAGTTCTTTTCAACTTTTGTTTACACTTATTGTTATTGCTATCACATGGGGGGATAACAATCTCCCTATATAATTGCAAAGGCACACTGACAGGTCCTCTTTACGGAGGCATTAGGGGTCTCTAAGACCCCTAATGTCACCTGGGGACCCCAAAAGAAGCTGATGAAGCACAGATCTGCTTCATCAGCTTCTTCTCTCTGGCTATAGCAGCCAGATGACTGACAGGTGAATGCGGAAGTGATGTATTAGTATTGCATTACACATCACTTCCGCATTCACGCTACGGAGGGAGATCAGCAAGAAGGAAGATGCTGAACTCCCTCCCATCTTACCTCCTGACGCCCTGCCAAGCCGGTCCCGGGCCGCAGATCGGGTAGCGGATCCTGGGAATGAAGGTGAGGGGTCAGGAGGGGGTGGCACTCCAGGCGGCGGGGGAGCAAAACACAACATACAAGCGATCGGCGGCTATAGAGCCACTAATCATTTGTATGCCAAACAGCCGGTAACGGCTGTAAAGAACAAACGGGTTTTTTTCTGCCCGTGCGCGCGTTAGGGGGCACGCGGGAGCAGAAAAAAAAGCCTAATTACGGCAACCCGCTGATGGGACTTCGCCGCCCGTCCGTTTTTTTTACAATGGGTGGATGGCAAGTGATTAGGGAAATGTGAGCAAAAATTTTTATGATCCTTTGCAGTGGGGCTAGCTCCACACTGCAACGGTTAACTTCTCATTTTGGTCTAGGGAGGAAAATAACAAAGTTATTCCACCCAAACCTGGGAGCAGGCTGGCTGTCACAGCACTCCCTCCAGCCTCTCTTTTCCTCCACTCCAGCAATGGTGTTTCCATTGACATCCTCACATCTTATAAACTGTGTATAGAACGTGATGACTCAGGGACCTTGGACCCATAGGGGGAGCAAGGCTGGAAGGAGCGATCTAAGAGCAAGCCGGCTCAGAGAACCGGGTGAGTATAACTTTTTTTATATTCCTTTCTAGACCAAAACGAGCACTTAACCAGGGGTAGCTCCATTGCACGGGTTAATAAAAATTAAGTTCTTCTTTGAAAATGACTGACTAGTTCCCTTTAACACATAGCTAGCTTTGTTACCATTAACCGGATTCACGTATATATATATATAGGTAGGTGCAGTATGGCCTACGGCCACTAGATGTCCCCATGGGGCCCTGGAGATAGATGCAGCTCTGGTCTGGGGAGACTCTGTGTCCCAGGAGAGTTGATTTATAGGGGGCGCCCGAGAGGGGAAGTAGGCAGAGATTACAGGAGAGCAGAAGTCTAAGACTGTTTGCAGAGTCTCCGGAGGCAGACTGATTCTTAAACATAGGCTGGTCCATGGGAAGGACAGGGCCAGGCCTAGGACTATGTAGAGCTACAAAGATCCCCTAGTTTCCCCAGAGGGGGAAACCCACCGACCTAGGACTGACAAGGATGGGATTCCGGAGAATAGTGAGAAGCTGTAGTACTGACGATATTTGCCAGTGGGCCTTTGGCCGAAGTAAGTCGTGGACTCTGGGCTGTACCTCTCTCTCTCTAAATTGTATCACTATGCAACTATCAAGAACTGTGCCATCATCCCATTCGGGGGTGTCTAATCGTATGCTTTGTTCTGTTAATACTTTCAAGTAAAATCAACAAGACTATCTGTGTGGACTGGTTCTTCTCCCTCCAACCTCTGAGAAGGTGGGGTTCTACAGGAGTGTGATGTTGGACTGTATCGTGGCTGTAACCATCCGGAGGAGGGTAGGTGTGCAAAGGGGCTATGTCTGACACAGGGTGCCGTTCATGGTGGCCTTTCTCCCTAAGGGAGAGGAAGTGCTGAAGTCTGCAGAGGCGGTTGAAGCCATGAGGCCCTGTGTGTGCAGTACTACACGTGTGGGAGTGTTTGCACGAGGCCAAGGCCGTGGCCCCTGACCGTAGGGTGCCTGGTTTCGAGTTGCATGCATGCCTACATTTATATATATATATATAGACACATACACTATATTGCCAAAAGTATTGGGACGCCGGCCTTTACACGCACATGAACTCTACTGGCATCCCAGTCTTAGTGCGTAGGGTTCAATATTGATTTGGGCCACCCTTTGCCGCTATAACAGCTTCAACTCTTCTGGGAAGGCGTCCACAAGGTTTAGGAGTGTGTCTATGGGAATGTTTGACCATTCTTCCTGAAGCGCATTTGTGAGGTCAGGTACTGATGTTGGACGAGAAGGCCTGGCTCTCAGACCCCGCTCTAATTCATCCAAATGGTGTTCTATTGGGTTGAGGTCAGGACTCTGTGCAGGCCAGTCAAGTTCCTCCACCCCAAACTCGCTCATCCATGTCTTTATGGACCACATCCAGAGAACACGTCTCCACTTCTCTAGAGTCCAGAAAAGTGCTTTACACCACTGCATTCGACGCTTTGTATTCCACTTGGTGATGTAAGGCTTGGATGCAGCTGCTCGGCCATGGAAACCCATTCCATGAAGCTCTCTACGCACTGTTGTTGTGTCAATCTGAAGGCCACGTGAAGTTTGGAGGTCTGTAGCTATTGACTTTGCAGACAGTTGGCGACTTCTGCGCTTCAGCATGCGCTGATCCCGCTCTGTCATTTTACGTGGCCTACCACTTCGTGGCTGAGTTGCTGTTGTTCCCAGTTGCTTCCACTTTGTTATATTACCACTAACAGGTGACCGTGGAATATTTAGTAGCAAGGAAATTTCACGGATGGACTTATTGCACAGGTGACAACCTATCACGGTACCATGCTTCAATTCACTGCGCTCCTGAGAGCGACCCATTCTTTCGCAAATGTTTGTAGAAGCGTCTGCATGCCTAGGTGCGTGATTTTATACACCTGTGGCCATGGAGGTGATCGGAACACCTGAATCCAATGATTTGGAGTTACTTTTCTGCTTCCTTTTGGTGTCACAGATTATAGTTTGTTTTGTGCCCATTTAGAAAAAGACACTTTTCAGCAGCAGAAAGAGCATTCAACGTACACAGATTTGTTTGAATAGAGGCACTCAGCGCCACTCTCTGGAGTTCACCCGTCTGCCTCGCTGGTTAATGTCTAATTTTCTCCTTTGAGATTCATGTTTCTCATCCTCTGCTCCCAAACTTGCTTTTTGAATCATTTCTGATTTTGAACATTGTGTTTATTGTAGGCACAAGCTGTCCACAATTCAATGTTTCCATAATTGCGCTAACAAGACACTGATGCAATTTCCAGCTTCGTCCCCTTTATCAGAGCGTAGCCTGTAGCGTTGAGCATTACGATGTAATAGCTAGGGTAATGATGCTTCAAAGAGGTTTAAAGAGCTTTAAATGTTTGACCCAATGTACCCCATAGCTGGATGTCTCCAAATGGAATCATCTGTGCCTCATTCTGGCAAAAAGTAAAAGAAGAAGGATATAATTCTGTGAACAGGGGTGGCTTGTAATCACATAGGGGAACGGTTCAGACAAAGTACATTGCAACAAAGTGAAAGAACTGAAATAAATGGATCTGGCCTTTCTGAGGACGCGCAGAATCAGACGCTTGGATTTATGAGTGCCCACAACTTAACCGCATAGAGAAAATAAATGCTCAAGGCCTTATTTGTGCATAAGTGTTTTCTTTTTTTGATGCATGTACTCCTGAAGTTTGCAATACACTTACGTACCTGGATGGAGACCGAGCTGAACAGGGGGCTAACCTTGCACCACTAGTTCAACTCCACTGGAGATGGTAGGAGGTGGATGGAGGACTCAGAGAAGCGCGAGTGCCGATGAGATGACCTAGTGGAAATATGTGCCGAAGCTTGAGTGCAATGACTAGGATAATGCAGCCACGAGAACTGGACAGGAGACTGGGACGGCTGACGGCTGGGACTGATACTGATGGGGGGACAAGGTGTCAACAGCTGCAGAGTCTGGGCGGAGCTGAGCAGATGATTAAGGTCAAGGTCACAGGCCAAGGTCATACAAAAAAGGATCAGATGTGCAGACATGGTGCCATGTTGGTAGTCAAAAGCTGAGTCAAGATTACAAGTGGGGGTCACACAAGGAGAATCAGATGCACAGACAAAGTCTAAAGTCGGTAGTCACAAGAGGGGTCGAGATCATAAGCCAGGGCCATACACAAAGAGACTCAGATGAACAGATGAAGTGCCAAATCGGTATTCATAAGAGGGGTCAAGATCACAAGCCAGGGTCATAAAGAGGGGTCAAGATCATAAGCCAGGGTCACAGAGAGGTCAACGGAGTCATGGGATCAGATTGCACGGAAAGGGGAAGGAACTGAAGACCAGTCAGCAACTAGTTCAGTACTCTCACTGGTTTTCATAGGCCATCTGGCACCAATGAACAGAATAACTTACGTTTGTGTGCATGCTGGGAGGCGCACACCACGCTAACGTGTCCGCGCAGGATTTCCATAACAAACATGTTTGCATGAACACCAACACGAGCTTGCTCCATTTCGAGCATGTTTGCCCATAATGCAAACAATGGTTTTGGGCTGAGAGGCAGACTGGAATCTGAGCGGGTGGTAGTTTCTTTGGTTTCCTGGAAAGACAAGCTGACAGTGCACTGGTTTGAATTTTCTGGCCTGATATGGCAATGACTAATACCCACATTTTTCTAGTTCTTGTGATTGTTGCGTCCACCTCATGTCCTAATTATCCATGCAGGAGGCAATTATCTGGAATTTGCGCCAATGTGCAACTTGATTTTAGATGTCAGGGCCTTCTTTTTATACACACGGGAACTTCTTCTACGTTCAGTGTTCATTTGGCCCGAGATTGTATCTTGCTTGCACTTGCAGCTCGGCATGCAGTTCTGAATAAAACTTGAATAAAGATGATACATTTATGGATCTCATCTGTAGCATTGTGATTTGGTGAAGGCTGTTGGAGATAGACTCTGGTCGTTTTTGTAGTAATGGAGTCCACATCAATAAGGTGGGACTGGATGTGTTTAATTTGGGTTTACGGGAAAGCCTTGAGGAGGAGCTGCAGTTGTGGCGTGGGCATTGGGAGCTGAATGTTCACCCTCCAACTGCTGTGTTGGGGTCTTTGACAGTGCCAAAATGAATGGAACTAATTTGTAAGGTTATATTTGGATTTAGGTTATAGGTTATTGCATGCAACCAACACATGCACTATGCTTCAGTTTCATGGGAGTTGAAGAATGGAGGCCTCCCCTAGTATGGCAAGGTTTGAAATTTGTTGGTGTGCCGTCTACCTACCGAGGTGGTGTACAATGGCTGGAATGGGTGACTAATGGATCTTAAGTTGGGGGCACTGTCAAGGACCAGGTTTATTGGGTAGCGTCTTTGCTTTGATTTGGTTTGTTAATTCTGCGATGTCAAAGTTATTATGTTATGATTGGGACATGTTGACTTAATTTCTTGTATTAAAGAAATTCTGTGATTCTGTTTAGTTATAGAATATGGTTATATTGGGGTGGATTTAATTATTTTGGTATTGTGGTTTCTTTCGATATGCAACCCTTCCCAGGTCTCTTTTCTCTGATTTCCTAAACCAGACACAGAAAATAATTTGCTGTCTGGGACCAGCCTTTTTTGAGATTTTTTAAAACCTGTACTGTGCCTGCCCTTATTATTAACAACTATTACATGGTGAAGATGTGAAGTAGCTACATACATAATTTTTTTAAATCATTTTACCCATGTATAACCTTTGGAGACTTGGGGACATCATAAACAGAGTTTTCGGCCTATTGAAATTACATTATATGTACATTATGCAGCAAATTTAGTAGTAAATGATGTTTAGTGAGTTCTACTTTAGCTAAAATAGATCAATGCAGACAAAAAAAAGGAAAGTTTAACTGAAAAATCTTTCTGCTTCTACACTCTCCATTAGTTCAGCTCGCCTGCCAACAGTTCCAATGGCCTTTGAATCCCCTAGACCTCCATAAAGCTTCTATCTCAAATGATTTATGTTAATGAACATCTGTACGAAGATTTAATGACTGTGTGTAGTGCAGTTTCGCAATGACGAGCCACATTTCCCTGTCGCCTTATTGTGAAATTCACATTTTTCTTGAAGATATTTCAGCGCTGTGAATTTTATTCCTCACAATGAATTCTGCAAGAATGTTGTGCACATGGTACAGCAGGCTTGCGTAAATCCCTTAGTAGAGGATCCGTTATGCAGCAGTTCCAAGCAGCAGGTAATATGGATTAGGGATCAGCTGATAATATTAATGAAATTCTGCAACTATGCCTAAAAGAAAAAGTAAAACCAAATCTTTTCTTTGGCTTTACTTTTCTTTTGGGTCACAGTATTACTTTTACTAGTGTACTCCCGTGACCCAAAGTCTGCTGATAGCTGACAATGATTGACAGTCACTCCACTAGAAGCAGAGACCATGAACTGATTGATCATCGGTTAGATGATCGGTCAGCTCTTGGTCTATTGCCAGTATGTGACAGTGTCCCATGCCAGCTCGGAACAGCAGGGAGAGTATGTTTTACTTCTCCTTTAAGACTGCAGCCGATATCAAGAATGGTCCTTGTGATGTAAAAGCTGGTTCTTTTCCTCGTTTTCGACTCTTATTCTACTTTTGGTGCATACCTGGGAACTAAACAAAATCTTAATTCGTGAAGAGGTCTTGTTCCACTCCTTACCATATATCCCAGTAGCAGGGGTAGGGTGCTTGTAGTAACTGCGGATGGCTGCGGACTCTCTTTACTTTTCAATCTTAACTAAACAAACTGAAGAGAGAAGCTGATTGGGTACTATTGGAACTGCTTCAGATTCTGTCTGCTCCTGTTTTGATAAATTCCCCCCCATTGTCTCTTTTTAGATACAAAGCAGTATCTGTCAGAACCTGTCCAGATGGGGCAACTGTCACTTCTTTCAACTGTTCTGTACGTGTGTGGTTTTTGTCAACTTGATTGAATGGAAATCTTCCCAAGCTGAAGGTTTCCTTGCAGAAAGGTAAAATGACTTGCTTGTCATTGAGCTGTACTTCAGGAAATGAGAGGCTCGTGTGATGTTGTCTGTTTGTTACTGAAGAGTCATTTAGATCAATGCTGAACTTCATTATGTAAGGACAGCAGCGAGTGCACACAAAGGGAATGGAAACAAACTCTTCTGATTAGATGGATGACTTTGTTATCCACTTACACTGAATAGATGTGGTTTTGCAGATGTTTCTCGATGACTTTTCCTGTCTGTGGTTTAAAGCGGCCGCTGCTAAAATAGAACTGCCGAGAAATGTGGCCCCTGAAAAAAAGAAGATAAATATTCACCTCTCCCGGTGCCCATGTCATTAAAAGTTGCTGTAGTGAAGAGAAATGACCGCGTTGAAGCAGGGGCGTCCCGAGGCCGCCGTGACGACACCCGCCCTTGTCGTCATTACTCGTGCGAGTGGCGTCACCACGCGCGAGCGTGATGACGTCATCGTGCATGCGCGACCATCTGATTGAGGTCTGCAGGCGGCCATCTTGGGTGACGTACGCCGGCAGAGGGGACGTTCGCGGGATGAGGTATGCCGACGGGTCCCCTCCTCTCTCCTGACACTGTCGGGCTCTCAGTCCTTGTTTTTTTTAGAGGGGGTGACACTAAAATGACGCCACTGGCTTGAAGATTCTTCAGAATTTGACACTTTCAGGTGTGTCAGACTACTGGACCCCCGCTGTGCTCAGTGGGCCCTCTGGCCAACACTCATGTCACTACAGGACACACTAGTTTAGTTGATGGGAGCAACCACATTGCACAGTGGTGGCCCAGGACCAGGAAATCAACACTTCCAAAAGTTTTTACTCTGCAGGGGCCACATTTATGAGACCAGTTAAGTTGGTTCCCCCTTCTAGAAATGCATTTGTGTTAGCATGCGTTATGCTGTGCATACCTTGCATCATGTTAAAGATTTTGCTCAATTGACTTGAAAGGTACTGTATTTAAATGCAGTAAATGCACCAAAAAGGAAGGAAGTTCATGATCAATATAATGTAACACATTGGTATGAACAGATCTGACTGAACAAAACAATGGCTGGATATATATCAAAACTGGAGCAGAAGAATCTGGAGCCTATGGCAACCAATCATCTTCTCTCTTTAGTTTGTTCAGTTAAGGTTTTAAAATGAAAGGTGGATGCTAACTGGTTGCCATGAGCAACTGCTCTAGATTCTGTCTGCTCCAGTATTGATAAATTCCCCTCTATGTATCCTCTGTAAATTCCCCTCTATGTATCCTGTAAATTATTCCTCCATTCTAACAAAGCTCATATGTCTGTGAAGGTTCTCATTCATCCAGGTCATGGTATATCTGTAAAAAAAAAAAAAAAAATCAAGGCAACTGGATTATTTTTCTTGAAGAGGTTTCGCTGGTCATCCGACTATCTTTCCCAAAAGAAAGCTGGTTGGATGACAAGCAAAACCCTTTAAAGAAAAGTACAGGAAGTCCAGTTGCCTTGATTTATTTTTTTACAGACGCTCATACTGCTGCTTTATATATAGTTAACTGACCCAACAATGCTTCCTCCTTCATTGTCTGACAAGTTACACACTCTCACTTTATATACAGCTTACGGATCCAGCACTGCTTCCTTCTCCGCTTTATGACAAGGCACACACTGTTACCTTATATACTCTTTACTAGTCAAGCACTGCTCCGGCTCCCTCCTCTGTCCGACAAGGTGCACACTGTCACTGCATATACAGATTACTGATATAAAATTGCTTCTTCCTCCATTATCTGACAAGGCACATACTGTTACGTTATAAATAGCTTGCTAATCCAGCACTGCTTCCTCTTCCCCCATCTGACAATGCTCACACTGTCATCTGATATACAGTATAGCATACTGACCCAGCAATGCTTCCTCCTTTATTATTTGACATGGCACATTGGCAACATAGATACGTGTTACTGGTCCTGCACTGACTCTTCTGATGTCTGACAAGGTGCTAACTGCCACCTTATATACAGCATACTGATCCAGCACGGCTTCCTTCTCCATTATCTGACAAGTCACATACTCTCACTTTATGTATAATTTACTGATCCAGCTCTGCGTCCGCATTAGCTAAAAAGACTCATACTTCCATTTTATGCATAACATACTGATCCAGCATGCTGGGCCCCGCCTCCTCCATTGCTGGGCCCCACCTCCTCCATCACTGGGCCCCGTTCCTACTCTCTGTAAAATGCTCAAAACCAATGATTGCCTATGGGCATGGTTCCCACTTGGGCATTTTACAGCGCGTAGGAACGCGCTGCAAAACGCCCTACGCCCAAAGAAGTACAAGAGCTCCTTGGGGCATATTTGCCGTGCGAATCCATTGGGATACAGCCAGGTAGCCCTCGGAAACGCACGTCTGTCCCGCGTTTTTTTACCGCGAATTGCTGTAAAAACGCAGGACAAATGCGCATATTCGATACACCTAGGTGTGAACCCAGCCTTAGAGATAATATAGACCTGGAAGTGTCACACTTACACATTACTTATTATACAGGCACTTAACATAGCAAAGTATATTGATGTTAGGTCTACTTTAGGTTGACATTTGGGTATTGTTCTGCTTTATGAGTTCTGTTTCAGCTCTCTTCAGGTACTCGTACAAATGCATTTTCCTCCTAGAATGGGCCATTCAGCTAATCCTAACACAAGCAACCTGTCATCTGTTACATAATCACAATGAATGACATGTTCTCCATTCAGTATTGGGCTGTGTACAGTTTGTCCTAGGCTTATCGGGACACAGCCTCCATTCTTCCACAGCCTGTTGGCAATCACTTATCGAGACACGTGAGCCTCGGACCTCGCCTTCTCTTCATTCCATTCACTTTATGACATTATTTACCTTCCATTTGGAAGAGGTTGTATGTTTATTCGGTAACCCCTTTTATATCGGTGCGCTATTTCTAAACAAACACAAACACGGCAACTGGAAGCTTTGTACTGGCCTGGCAAACAAGACATCATTCATTCGATCAGCCAGCCCTGAAATGTAAAACTGCCTGCTGAACTCAAGAGCTTATTACCGCCTGGATGAAACCAGGTCAAGAGGAGAGCTTCTCAAGTACCTCTACTATGCTGAATAGATGCCACTTGGACCTGCCTGGGCACCAGGGCTGTTGAGCGCGCGGAGAGAGACACAAGTATGACCCAAGAGAGGAACAATGAGCTCCCGATTATGGAGGACCCACTTGATGTAGACAAGTAAGTGCTGCGGTTTTGCACTGGAAAAGGGATGATGTTTGCGGGTGTAAATCAAGTGCTGAGCAAACACAGAGGCATGAGTTACCACAAGTTCTATATTTAAAGGGGTTTTCCATACAAATGTAAATTGTTAGAGCTTTTTTTATGCAAAACTGAACTCCAGGATAAGCAAAAATTGTCTAAATACAAGAGTCATGTGTACTCTTACTTAAATCTTGGCTCTGTGCAGTAAATCCAATGTGAACGTTTTCCTTTGTGCAGGAACTTCCTGTAATAAAGACCGGTCACTGCTGCTTTCTCTCCTTGTGCAGGGTGACTGGTCTTGTCTCTGTCCTTCCTGTAGTTTTCTGTATTGGGTGGGGCCTGATGGGTCCCTCCACTGCTCTGCTTTCTTCACAGGCTATGTACAGCCTAGTGATAATATCACTGCTAATTTTACAAGGTAATATTTGGTTATTTAAATGTATTTGGTGCAAACTAGATATACAGTCATAGCCAAAATATTGGCACCCCTACATTTCTGTCAGATAATGCACCACTTTGCACAGAAAAGTGTTGCAATTACTAATCTTTAGGCATTCTCATGTTTATTTATTTTGTTTGTATTGGTATGGCACAAAAAAGTGGAGAAAAAAAAAGCCAAATCTGACACACAAAACTCCAAAAGTGGATTGGACAAAATTGTTGGGACCCTCTTCAAATTGCAAGAAATAATTACATTCTAAGTTTTCGTGAAAAAGCATAGACAACCTCCAGGTTACAAGTCCATCTCCAGAGATCTTAATGTTCCTGTGTCCACTGTGCTCAACATTGTCAAGAAGTTTACAGCCCATGGCACTGTAGCTAATCTCCCTGGACGTGGACGAAAGAACAATTGATGAAAAATTGCAAAGAAGGATTGTTGGAATGGTGGATAAAGACCCTCCATCAACTTCCAGACAAATTCAAGCTGACCTTCAGGCACCGGGTACAACTGTGTCAGCTCGCACTATACCTCGCCATCTGAATGAAAAGGGGCGCTATGGTAGGAGACCCAGGAGGACCCCACTGCTGACACAGGAACATAAAAAAGCCAGATTGGAGTTTGCCAAAACTTACCTGAGGAAGCCAAAATCCTTTTGGGAGAATGTGCTGTGGACAGACAAAACAAAATGGCAGCTTTTTGGTAAAGCCCATCATTCTACTGTTATCAGAAAAAGAAATGAGGCCTTTAAAGAAAAAAATCCAGTCCCTACAGTCACACATGGTGGAGGGTCACTGATGTTTTGGGGTTGCTTTGCTGCTTCAGGCATTGGATGTCTTGACTGTGTGCATGGCATTATGAAATCTGAAGACTACCAAAGAATTCTGGGGTGCAATGTAGGGCCCTGTATCAGAAAGTTGGGTCTTCGTCAGAGGTCATGGGTCTTACAGCAGGACAATGACCCAAAGCACACCTCAAAAAGCACCCAGAAATGGTTTCAGACATAGCGCTGGAGAGTACTGGACTGGCCAGCAATGAGTCCAGATCTGAATCCCATAGAGCACCTGTGGAGAGATACCAAAACAACAGTTAGGAAAAGGAACCCTTCCAATCTGAGAGACCCGGAGCAGTTGGCGAAAGAAGAGTGCTCCAAAATTCATGTCGAGAGGCGTAAGAAACTCATTGATAGTTACAGGAAGCCATTGATTTCAGTTATTTTTTCCATGGGCTGTGCTACCAAATATTAATTCAGGGTGCCAATAATTTTGTCCTGTCCATTTTTGGAGTTTTGAGTGGAATGTGTCAGGTTTATCTTTTTTTCATCCACTTTTTTTGTGTCATACCAATCAAACAAAAACAAAATAAACACGAGAATGCCGAAACATTTGTAATGACAACAATTTTTCTGCGTAAAGTGGTGCATTATCTGACAATATTTTTAGCCATGAGTGTATATCCTTTGTGGTTATTGCAGGATATATTTAAATGATAGTTTTTAGATTTCAAGTAAATAAAACCTTTCTGTTTTCATTATCTAACTCTTTTTAGACCCGGTGACGTCTTTGTGCTTTTCTATGCAATGCAGACAGATTATGGCTAGTGAGAAGGACCAGCAGAGTGCTGTACATAGCTTTGTGAAATCAGTACACCACTCCACTCAAGAGTCTCCAGCTCTGATACAAGCAGGGGCATTGCAATGCCTCTTGAGACTTTTAGCTCCAAACGGCTGATGTGCCATGTCTACCCTTGTCTTAAGTAGTTTGTGTCTCTGTTCCTTTCACAAAGGCACAACAAAGGTATCGGTCTTGCAGTGCACTTCCCTCTTGTCTATTTTTTATTCGGGAGGACCAACTGAAGTGTGGAGCCACCATTCAGGTTTGTACTAGTGGAATTGGGAAGGCCGGTGGAGATATGGCCCCACTAGAATCCCTGACAGATTGTTCAGAAATCCTTGTGTGTGTGGCCAGCTTTTAACTCAATGCCATCCAAAACCCATATTTCTAGTCTTTGTGGTTTTTGGCAAGTTGGATTTATTGGTTTCTTATTTTGTGGAAACTTTACCAGAAGACTTCCAAGTTCTGTTGAACTGTTGTAGAAATTACACAGCTAAATGATGCTGCCATGCTCCATCTGGGAATGTTTCATTATTTGCAATCAACAAATAACTGGGAAATCCAATTGTAAAATAAGGCCACACCTTTGTGGACTTGGCAGAGAACCTACTGAAACTCTCCAGGTGGTAAAGGAAAATGTACACTTCCTGGCCAAAAAAAGGCACACACTTTAATATTTAATTGGACTGCCTTTAGCTTTGATTACAGCATGCATTTGTTGTGGCATCATTTTCATAAGCAATGTCACAACATTTTGTTTTCCATCCAGAGTTGCATTCATTTTTCATCAAGATCTTGTAGTGATGATGGGAGATTGAAACACAGAGTCCTCAATCTCTTTTTCTGTAGCCCCAGTTATAAATGAACAGGAATCCTCTATACTGAGTGTTCCTGTTCATTGATAACATGAGGACAGAGTATGTTTACTATATCCACAATCATGAATGGACAGGAGGGGATGTAGATCACTTCCCATTCATTCATAATTGAGGATACAGTAACCATACCATGTCCTCAATTATTTACAAACACTCAGCGATCACTGATCACTGACTGCTTGTACCCGCTCACCACCTTGACAGCTGGGCTGGGCGGTGTGGGAGGAGAGCTCAGCCACCTGTGACAGCAATGACAGCTGTCTCCGTCCACACCGCCGCTCTCCTGATCTGTGACAGGAGGCTGAGCGGTGCGGGGAGGAGAGACTCCGGCCACTCACAGCCCTCCCCAGCGACCCATTCTTTCACAAATGTTTGTAGAAGCGTCTGTATGCCCAGGTGCTTGATTTTATTCACCTGTGGCCATGGAGGAACACATGAATCGAATGATTTGGAGGGATGTCCCAATACTTTTGGCAATATAGTGTATATATATGTGTGTTTTTGCTCTCTCCCTACATAAATATATAAATGTTATATATTAAAAAACTGTATAAGATTTAACACAAATATATTTATGTGCAATCATATTTTGTTTTATCATTATGATTTCATAATTGGTCCGTAAGAGTTATGGATCTGGAGCTGCTGATGTTAAGCTGCGTTGGCCCGTGAGATTTACGGATGTTGCGGACGGTGGTCCGTTAGATTACCCAACCTGGTCCCGCAGTGCGCTTGCGTGCACGGCCGATCCCTCCACATGCCCCTGGCAGTTCAATATAGTTACGGGTCCGATGGAATGATAGAACACCGACATTATTCTATTTTATGTTTTCCTTGACAGAACAGATCCATCCTTGTCTGCTCATCCACCCTTTACCTTTTTCTGGCAGTAGATGGCAGTAGATTTCCACCCTCTAGATTTCCATTGTTTTACCATAAACATACATTTCGGAAAGTTGTATCAGATATAAATGAGGGGTATACGGTTTATTTCTGGGGTGTTTGAACGGATGTCTGAGTTGTTATGACCTCAGTTCGAGCAGAGTTTGTAGCAAAACCAGGCAGCTGAAAATGACTCCATGCTTCTGAGTCTTTTTATTACTATTATTATTATTATTATTATTATTATTGTTCTTATCTTGGTATAAAAATGCTTCTGCTGCTTCTCTTTCAGTTCATCTGGAAAATGCTGATGCAGTATGAGATAGCTCATTGGAAAGGGAATAAAAACAGATAAAGCAGTCTGGTGTTTCATTGTTGAAGCATATTGCAAATAGTCCAAATCGGGTCACATCAGGGCACTAGTGTATATTCTATGATCATTTACTAATCATAAATATTACTATATACCTGTTATTAATTAATTAATTAGAGGAGGGAAGGAATGTACTTAAAAGGAATGTACTTAAAAAAAAAATCTTAAAAGGAAACTAAAGTGTGTTTTTAGTAAGAACTTTTTTTAAAAACTTATTAGAATGTTTACCTTAAATGCTCGTTCACACTATCACATTGCAGTAACACATGGTAAATCTGCACTACATGAGGAAACGCACCCAGCAGGGTTCAGTGCATTGCAGTGCCATTCACTTTGAAGGGAACCATTTTTACTGTATTGGGAACTCATTCAAAAAGAAGGATAAGCACATTGTGGTGCAATACATGTTACTATAAGGCATTTTTTTTTTAATTTGAATTATTTATTTTTTTCCTGTTTTTTTCATGTGGATTAATTGTTTAGTGCTCTTTTTACAATACAGGCAGTCCCTGGATTACGAACAAGATTGGGACTGTAGGTTTGTTCTTAACTTGAATTTGTATGTAAGTTGGAAAAGGTAAATTGTTTTTTGTTTTGGATAGCATAGGGAAAGGTGTACCCCCTGTAACATTTGTTTTGCTGTGTGCGCCCCTGTTCAGAAGATTTCACTTCACTTTCTGTCCCTGTGACAATTAGATTTTGAAAATGTTGGGTTGTCCTGGAAACAAGGATTGGTGATAAAGCTTCAGTGGAGACACCTTTTTCCCATGATCACTCTTACAGAAGTGAATTTCCCTTCCTAGGGGTAGATTTCCTCTCACTTCCTGCTGCCTCAAGGACAGGAAGTAAGATTAAATATTTCTAGGAGGATACAGACAGCAGTAAAAACCTCACAGTGACCCGGAAGAAGAGGCGGGCACCCCTCGTCTGCACGTCTAACAAGAGCCAACTTCCTGTAATGTACGTACAGTACTATGAACCAGACCCAAAAAGGTGGCCACTCCTCGCCGGCATGAGCGCGGTAGCATTACAACTACCCCTGCTGCACAGTAAAAGTCTCAGAGTCTCCGTTTGTAAGAAGGAGTCGTATGTAAGTCGGATGATTGTAACTCGGGGACAGCCTGTATATATTCTATTGATTTTTTGCATCAAATTTATTGTGTAGATTAAGGTTTTGTTGTCATTCAGTTTACTCTCTAAATTGTGAAGGTTCTCAATTATCCAGGTCATGGCATATCTGTAAAAAAAATTTTGTGCCATTGACTTGAATAGCACTGCCACGCCCCCTTCTACCCCAGAACGCAAGGAAACAATATATATGCAATTTTTTGGGGGGAATTTATCAAAACTGGAACAGACAAAATCTGGAGCAGTTGCTCATATCAACCAATCAGCTTCTCTCTCTCATTTTCAAATCTCAATTGAGCAAACTGAAGAGAGATGCTGATTGGTTGCTGTGGGCAACTGCTCCACATTCTGTCTGCTCCAGTTTTGATAAATTCCCAAGCTTAAGCTTCACCTAACCTTTTGACCTGTCCAATCAGGTAAGTGACCTTGTCCCAAGACCGAACCCTCGTTAACCCTTCTGTAGCTTGTGTCCCCTATACACCTAGTCATGTATGCCCTCCTCTTATTATTTAATTTTTTTTCCGCTTCGGGCCTTCTTGTGTCAGCACCAATTCAGAGATGATTGGAGGATCTACAGCTGAGTGATACACAAATAAGATACATTTTTGTTAGTAGATAGGGCACTCGAATGTATTTTAAAGTTCAGTGTCACTTTAATTGAATGGTGCTTGCAGACTAGTTGATGGCTGCGCCTTCTGTAGTTCATGAGCAAAGTCATGATTATACCTGTGTTCTGACCTCTGGCTGAGACTAGGCGTCATTCAACCTGGAAATAGGGATGCAACTACTGGACTAGTGTAACAAAATTCAAATAATTAAAAAAAAAATCCTTTAGATGTTGGAGTTGAGCTTTAAGGTAGAACTCAAGCCAAAAATGACTACATAAAATGAATAGCCCATTAAAGGATCAATTAAAACCACTAGATGCTCTCAGTCTGACGGCAAGCATCCTTTAATCCACTGAGCCCAAGGAATCCCCCCCCCCCCCCCCCTCAAGACTGTGACTGGACAGTGAAATGAGAATCAGCACAGTGATAAACTCATCTCTTTGTCACCCTGCTCTCTCATCCTATTAGCATACTCCTTGTCAGTGCATAAACTAATTGTTACTGATTGTAATGTCTTCCTTATATTGTACAGCGCTGCGCAAACTGTTGGCGCTATATAAATCCTGTATGATAATAATAATAATAACCTGGGCCAATTCGGATGGGATTTCAAGCAGCCTCCATCACTTAGTTGGGATAGGTCCAGAGGGAGGGTACAGTCCTTAGTAAACCACATTTATGTATTTGCTTTATGTGCAATGTGACTGGCGCATGCATTATGGTCGCATAGGAAACGTAGTGAGAATACAATGATGCTGCTTGGCTGGCACCTTGTATGCCTTGATTTGACAGCGTTTAGTAAATCGGGCCCTGTGTCTTTTTACTAAGCTTAAAATTTGTGGATATGACCCAGCACACTAGCTGAAAGAGATATATGGCTCAGACACTTACAGTGGAAAATTGGATTCTGATTTCAATTTAAGCCATTTTGTGTCCACTCTGTATTTATGTAGTTGCAGAGATCCTGAGCCGCGTCTATGGTAGCTGAAGCAGTAATCTGCTGTATATCAACACGTAAAATCTATCCACTCGCTACAGGTTATCATTGAGTGTAGGGTCAAGGGAAACAGAGCGTCAGCAGTGCAAACAATGAACAATATATGGCATGCTTTGGAAATAAAGGTACAGTACAAACAAACTTAAAAAATCAGAATGGAAACATACAAGAGAAACTGGCCCAAGTCTTGTTTTTTAATCCTAAGAGTAAGCCAGGATACCTTACAATGAAAAACCTTCACACATGGCAACCATGGACTAGTGCCCAGCCCAGGGCAGCAGGGTTAGAAGGTGTAGCACCAGGTGAGGAATGGTCAAACATGCTCGACGTGTTTTATTCAGATCCTAGGGAATCATATTAACGCAATGCAAAAAAAAGCAAAATTTTGGACCCAAAATGGTCCCTTCATCAGGTAAACACAGTGACCCTGTGACACAGAACCAAACATGGTCCCTTCATCAGGCAAACACATTAACACTGTGACAGGGAACCGAACATGGTCCCTTCATCAGACAAACACATTAACACTGTGACACTGAACCGAACATGGTCCCTTCATCAGGCAAACACAGTGGGGGTGATTTACTAACCTAAACACACGCACGCACCAGGTGCGTGTGATTTTTACACAGCAAAGCGTATTTATCAACCAAAAAGTCTCTATAAGCATATTTCCACTAATGCCATATATGGAAAAATCATGCACATGATGCATATATAATGCTGCTTCACAGTTTAGACAAAAATGGTTAGCTCATGCATTTACATTCCTACATTCATCAACGCAAGCAACACAACGTAGAGCTAATTTACACAACATCACCTTGCAATTCAGGGCAGGGCTTTGCACAACACACCTGCTGGGTGTGTACACACTACAAAGGTGTTTAGATTCCACCCATAGATCATGCTGGGAGGGAACACACTACAGAGGTGTATACATGTTCGTGGTGTGTTTATAAGGTTAGTAAATCAACCCCAATGACTCTGTGACACGGAACCGAATATGGTCCCTTCATCAGGCATAGTCCCTTTATCACTGTGCTTGCCTGATGAAGGGACGATGTTCGGTCCGAAATGTTGCTTTTTTGCATTGTGTCACTATGATTGTCTAGCGTCTGAATAAAAGACGTCCAGCATGTTTGACCTTGGAGTGCGGGTGACTATTTCAATATTTCTGTGATTTACATTGCGCCATGCGCAGGTCATTCCAACACCCGCCTTTGTATTGGGATTGTGGTGGATCAAAGATTATTTGTGATTGCACAGAGACACAGGCACAGCAAGGCAGGTCACCACCCTCCTTAGTTTTCCTTTGTTCCTTCTCCCCTCTCCAAGCTAGTAGATGGACAGCTGCTGGAGAATGCTCTGTGACTTGTGATTCTGTACTGGACAGGAAGTTCAGAGAAGGGATCTTGAGAGAATTGGAGCTGTTTGAAACATGATGACTGTAAGGCCTGGTTCACACCTACGTGTTCCATGAATGTGCACCAAAGCACGTGTTTTCATGCGCTTTCGGCACGCATTCATGTAAACTTGCACAGGCGCTCAATGTGCTTGCAGTGCCATTCATTCTTAAATGTGACTAGCAAGATGCACGTTTTTGCAAACGTGGAAGCAAAAAACTCTGAACAAGTGTCACGCAATTGGATTTTGTTCAGGAAACTTCATCCATTCAAAAATCAAATGTTAAAAACAAGCAAAAGTTTAAAGGACATTGCTCAAGACTCTGATTATCGAACTTTCAGATGAGATTTAATATGAACGTTCATATATGAAAATCTACCATTGTGCGGCCAGCTTTACAATTAAAGTGACATTAAAGTCACAAATGTGTGTGTCCCCCCATGCTGCTTCAAGGCCTTACCTTAAATGATGCCTCTAGATCCGATCATCTTCTTCCTTCCACTTGTATTCCGCTGTGTCTCTCTTCTTCTCCCCGCCGAAGATCTGTACTGCGCATGCGCCCGACCCATCATGCTGCTCAGCCACTCGAGAAGCTCTAGATCTTTAGACCAGAAGAGACGCAGGTACGTTTTTACCTTTTGGGTAACTTTTTTTAAAATGTTTTTGCATCTATCTACTGCTTTCTAGCAGTAGATAGATGCAAAAGACCCAAGAGTTTAATTATACTTTAAATTGACCCAGCACAGACACACTTGGTGACATAAATAAGCTCATAGAGACTTCCTCTAACTGTCTATTGTTTGGTGATTTTTCAGTTCCTCTGAGGATGAACCAGAGCCGGTCATTCATTTTACGGATGGAAGTTTGGATGGTGGTGACAATGAAACAGAAGCGGCAGTCTCTGCAGGTTATATTCTGCAGCCCCCAGAAGCCTTTGAAAACACAGGAGAGACTGAATGTGGGACGGCGCTCAGAACTCAGAAGGTATCTAAAAAATAATTAACATATTTAGGATGACAAAAAAAACAAAAATCTCTATTACATTCAACAGATAGTTTGATGTACTTCGTAAAAAGGGGATGAAACAATGTCCTGTGCATTATGGTGACGCAATAAGCAAATGTTAAGGAATAAGTGACTACAGGGACATTTTTTATTAGCCAGTGGGGGTGCAAGGGTTAAAAAAAAATATTCCCTAGAGCTACTTATTTAGTCTTGCTGGGGTGGATACATAAAAACTTACTGAAGGAGCTTTCTTGGAGAAACTTCTCTATGAAGTTCCCTCCGGTGCTGCCCACATGAAAACCTAGACATTTGGTCAGGTGACCTATGTGGAAGGGGATCATCATAGCTTTGATTGGCCGTTCCTCCCATTCAACCGAGGTCACACAAGACTAAAACATTATTTGAGATATTTGGTCCTGCCATGTCAGCATGTGTGTGGCTTTCAAAGACCGTGTAACAAATATAGGAATAGGAATTTCCTTTATGACTCTTCCAGCAAAATCAGAAGAGAGAACAACTATTGGGAAGCATATTATGTGGCTTCCGGCACCTATGAAAAGCGTTCTGTGATGAAAGATGAATAGGAAAAAAATATACACATAACAAATTGCTGAATCAATGTCATCATCAATCAGGGACAACATAGGGAGGGTTATTCACAAAAGGGTGAAGGGTCCGAACATGTGAAAATTCTCGGGCGGCAGCAAAGCATCTTGGGGCGGGCGCATGCGCAGTTCACATTTTCGGCCGAGACGTGAGGAGATACACAAGGTAAGTCTATGGACGCGTGCACCCGCAGGCAGACACTGTGGGACAGGAAGTGACAGCAAGGACAGAGGGTTCAGCGCTGGATCGGAGACCCGCGGCAGCGCTGGAGGGACAGATGAAAAGACTTTAAGGTCACTTTAAGTGAATAACCCTGTAAGTCTTGACAAAAGTTTTAAAGAATTTGTAAAGTCCCAGCACATCCTCTCCTGTTATGACATCAGCATTGTAATAGGAATACATAGTAGAGCTGTTTTTCATAATGGAATCAAAGCTTATTTGAAAAAAATCCCTTTTATGTAGTCAGCACTGCCTTTCATCTGCCCATCACTTCCAACACCTTATCTCTTTCACTACTGCTTGATGTGATGCAATCTCCATTTCTCAAGACCACATATCCCATCATGCATTGCTTCCAGCAAGCAATGATAGTGTTACATTGTTCAGGCGATGAGTTGTAGTTCAGAATTAAGGCTGTGTGAGAGTAGTGACACCAGGAAGTATATTCACTCACAGGGCTGAGTGAAATGGTGTCACTGCAAGTCCATCCTATCGGCATCTTTAATAAGTAAGTTTACAATCTTCTAGATGTATATGGTTATTAGGGGTGGGATTGACAGGGTTAGGGGTGTTAGGGGTGTTATTGACATTATGGGAATTCAGTAGTTTTAGTTTTTAGTCTTAGTTTTTTCACACATATACCCTTTAACCCTTTCTTACACAATAAAGAAAAAAAGTTTGGCTGGAGTTCTACATACAGTGTATATATATATAAATACACAGAACCTTTCTCTCTCTGTCTATATAATACATATAGAGGGGAATTTATCAAAACGGGAGCAAACGAAATCTGGAGCAGTTGCCCAATCAGCTTCTCTCTTTCATTTTCAAATCTTAACTGAACAAACTGAAGAGAGAAGCTGGGCAACCATTCTAGATTTAGTTTGCTCCGGTTTTGATAAATTCCCCTCATTGTATATAGAGTGAGAAGTTCTTCCATTTTCAGGAAAGTGATAAACCCAATTCCCCCCCCCCTCCCCCCCATACACCTCAATTGGAGGATTAAACCATAATAACTGCTTGAAAACGGGTATTTCATCTTGACTGGAATATACCTTTAAGTTTGAGAAATGATTATCTTCAGTTTGATGATTGATTTGTATAACGAGCTCCATTCAGTATTGCACCTAAAGGAGAACGATATGCCATATATCTCCTACTTAGGCAGATAAAGTACTTTTAATTGTCTTCATTTTTTATTCCATAAGCATTTTTGTGCTAAAGTTCTTAAAATAAATTCTGACCTTTGAATGCCTTTATTTCGGTTTCCATGGAAACATATATTTAGGGGAGACCAAGAATGTCTTTGTTTCCAAGAAGGGAAGCAGAGGCTTAAATATAAGTTTTGCTTTTCAGAGAACATTATATTACAGTATATTACTAGATTTGTACCTTTACATGGCCTTGTTCTGTGAAATCACAGCAAAATATAAATCCCACTAGAGAATAAAGATGTACTAATACCTAAATGCAGTGGCAGTGTGGCCCTACCATTGAGGTCTTTACCCTATGTGGGTGCTGGACCCTGGGAAATGTACTGCAAACTTTGGCTTCTGATTGGCCCATATCAGTTGCTAGTCATCTTTGGGTTGGATTTAATTGCTGCAAATTCGGGGCAGCTGACATCTTTGCTCATGCATTATCTCGACATCATAGGTCTGTATTTGTGCTTCCAGCATGGGAGTGTGAATGTAGTAGATCAATGTCAACATCAAGGAGACAATGACATAGAGTGGCCGAATTAAATAGAATTTGAACAGCAGAAGTCGCTCTCCCTCTCGTATATTTCCTCTCCACTGCCATATTTTAAAATCTTTCTCTCCTTTTCTTTGGTGTCAACTCCATCCACACAGCATCTAATTTTGATCTATATGTATGTATGCATTGAGTCCACCATCTTCCCTTTTCTTGCCCTTACTTTACAATCTTTTAATCCCGGTAGTGCCTGTTTGCTGACATAAAGGGATATTGGTCCAGCACAACAAGGTCTAGGTGTCTGTGCACTTGACAGGGATCTTGCCATCTGTACATATGGTCCTGGCGCAACGTCACTTGAGATTTAGACACATGGCCATTGGGGCCATTGATGCCAGCTGCAGTAGAGTGGCTATTAGAAATGAAGCTTTCCTAGTACTGTAGTCAGTCTGGCTGATTTGTAGTTGGTTATTATCTGGTTAATTCCATGTGTTCTGCTGTTGATTGTACCTGCCTGAGGGGGGTGTTACGCTGCTACAGATTGGGACAGCCAATAGAAGAATATCTTGAGTGTCTATGCTTCACCATCCAATCACTAGGAGTTTCATGGCCAGTGGTGCATGCTGGGGGTGTGCATAAATACTCAGGGATTGCCATGTGCTTGGGTTCAGTCTGCCCCCAGGCTTGGCCTGCGGGATGGCATGCACAGTGTTGGATAAGCTGACTTAGCCTCAAGACCAAGGAAGGGTCTGGAACTAGTTGGGGAAGAGAACCAGAGAAACCTTATGACTGCTAGAGGTGCCAGGTGCTGATATGGACCTCAGGAACAAGTCTGGTGTCTCTCCCATGGAAGATCTCTTGCACATCCCTATTCAGCTGTTGCTCTATTACCCATGGTCAGCCTGTTATCCTAATATTTCTGCATTGAGGAAGCCTGTAGGGATTGGTGAGTCTGGAGTCTGTCCTATTTTTCCTATGGGTGTCTGAAGCCCTATACCCCCTCTCCCAGTTATGCTGCTCTACAATTAAATCATTCTAAAAAGGCACTTAAAGTGACTGGTGCCCAATTTGTTGATCACATGTCCCTTCACCGCCTAAGGATCTTCCCCTGAGAGTAAAATGTCGGCCATCCCTGCCCTTTTGGAGGGTACACCTCAAGTATTCAGGGGCCAGGGGGGCATTACAGTATGATTTGTTTTAAAGAGTCCAGGCTCCGGGGCTGTCATCCTCATTCTGGTTTCACTAACCTGGAACAAATATGTAGCCAGTAAAGTAGGAGACATCTGCATTATCATCCTATTTACTTATTACATGTCAGTGACTCAGAACATATTTAAGCCAGGTTCCCAGTTACAGCCTTGGAGCTTGTACCTTTAAAAATAATTAAAGGAGAATTATGAGGCAAGTGATTTTCACTCAATCTCATGGTTTGAGCCGACGTGTGACAATGAAACTGTCACAGGTCGGCTCTATAGATTGGGAAGTGAGTGAACACATACCGTCGCTCGCTCACTTCTTGATCATCTCCCTGCAGAGAGCCGTGACTGTCACTCATGGCTCCCTGCAGGTATTCCCCCCATCCCCGCTCTGATCCTCCATAGCTGACTGGCGAAACGGACAGGGAGGGGGTGGTTACAGCTGGCTCTGCCTCTAGATTGGCAGAGCTAGCTGTCAACCACACAGCTGGGTGGATCTCGACAGTAATGACGTGATCCGTCCCGGCTGCGGCGGTCTCAGTATACCGCGAGCTGTGGCTCGCGGTATACTGAGCTTTGGTTCACGGGAGGATGCTAGTTTGTATCCTCCCGTGACCCTTAGGAGAACCATGGGCAAAAACACCTACCCCATAGTTCTCCTTTAAGCAATGGCAGCTCTTATATTATCATATTCAGGGTTCTCTTTAAAATCATCCAAACTGCCATGTCATCCTGGAGATGGAGACTGACCTCTCAGTCAATGAACCGATAAAGAACCAAAAATATAAAGAAGAATGCTCTTTTAGTTATGACAGCACTTTATTATAGCACATAACACATCTCCAATTATATTAGGGACATAAAACAATATAGAGACTGAACAGAGCCTTAAAAGCCAACATTATGTACCGTCATCCCGATCCATCGCTCACATATTAACTTTCATTAATCTAAGCTGCAGTTCCTCTGTTATGTTTTTTGCACTAAGCAGGTCTTTTATAACACATTAAGGTGACTGGTGACGGCAAGGTGATCGTCCAGCCAAAGTAAATTTGCCATTACTTTGGATATGTGTCATGTTGTTCTCCATAAGCTTTCCATCACACAAATACAGCGTAATTCATCCCTTTCACAGCAGCTGCATAAACCTATTTCTGCAGCTGAGAGGTTCTGTACACCGTTGGTTCCAGGGCATGTGTTTTGTATTACACCGCTACTGTCATTTGTCTTCAGTGCTGCATTTTAGTGTCCAGCGAACATTACCGGCTGCCCGGTTGTAACTGAGAAGCGTTGTTTTTATAAAGCCCATAGATCATAACTTCATGCTAAAGAGTCCCAATCAATCAAGGCTCAACTTGTGATATTGGTTAAAGGCAACCTGGCATGAAAGATACTTTGAAGGCTGCCTTTGGAAAATGCTAGATTTTATTTATTTATTATTGGTATTTATATAGCGCTGTCAATTTATGCAAAGTCAATCTGACTTTGTGGAATGTGAGATCGCAGTCACAGAGTCAGATAGAAGTGACATTTCAGGACCGATCAGCTGTTCCAGGGCAGATCGGTTCTCCTGCACATACAATCTGCGATGCCGATCTGCCCTGGAACAGCTGAGAAAGTGTTGGAATTCTTCACCTTTTGCGGGTCACATATTCCAACGCAGAAAAAGTGGGCAGGATCACGTTAAAATGTGTGACCACGTGACCGGTCACACATTACAACCCAGTCACAATCTTTGATAGAACACCTGCTCACACTGTGATTGCATCCCAGTTGCAGGCAAACAACCCCATCCTCACCTATAGCAACCAAATCCAGAAATAGCTGCACTCCAAGTGAAGATAGAAAATTTTATTTATGGCGTAAAAACTATCTCAATGAGTAAACTTGAATGGTGAAACGTGTTAGCGGTTGAGCACGAATGGAGAGGAACTAACCGTATGTATTTGCTCCATTAATAAATATGTTTTATCTTTGAAGACTCTTGGAGTGTGGCTATTTTCTGGATTTGGTTTCTTTTGGTGATATTTAATAACAGCTAGGATGTTTATTTTTACTATGGCAAGGAAAAAATACCAAAATGTTTGGAGAAAACACTATTTCCCTTACTTTAGATAAAAAACAAAGCTAGAACAGTATGAACACCCTAAAATTGTGCCTTTTGGAAAGCAGACACCCCAAGGTGATCACAGAAATAAAACATGGAACTTGGTAATGGTGAACTAAATTCAGCACATAAGGGATTGGAAGGTGAAAAGGCTAATGTACAGGTCACATACAGTGGCAGGATAGGGATGAAGGAGTTAATGAGTAGATGCACAGGATAAGGGAGCTAAAGGGTTAAAATACAGGTTACACTACAGAGACAGGCTGAAGATGAGTAGTTAAGGAGGGGAAGTGAAAGGATTAAAAAAGATCTGAGCCACTGAGAATCAATGAATGGGTCACCAGTTGATGCTGCTGATGAGTCGTCCATGATTCTCCCATTCACAGTTTCCTGCAATTTTTCTCCTTCCTCTGTAGTAAAAGGAAGGGGAGAAATTGTCATTGTAAACGGCAACATGGGATCGATGTGATGAGTCATCACAGAAATCACATATTATCCAGCCACTCGGATCCGGTCTGCACTGAGGACAGTTGGCTTCATAGAAACTAGAGGGTGCAGTGGGTACCCAGCAGCCATTTGTAGAATGGCGTCTATAGACGTCCTTCCAGAAATGGGTGTGCACCTCCGAGCCATTTTTTTAAAATAAAACAATAATAGGGAGTTAGTTCAAACCTAAATTAATTTTCAGTTAAAATCAACTACGAAGAGCATCAAAGCAAAATATTTTGAAACTTTTTCAGTTTCTTTTCTTTAGAATGTAACCTGGATAGAAAGGCCTGTCTTCTGCTAAGACCCTGTGAAGAAGGACCTTTGCTCTCTGTGTGTAAAAGTAGTACCCCTCTACAGAGGCCCAACATGCCCCTTGTTGAGTTAGACCTATAGTTCTGCACTCAGCAAAGTTCAGTGATTGGGGAACTCCAATGGGGCATGTTGGATCTCTGCAGGGAGACCACAGCTTCCAAAAGTCCTTCTCTATGGCATGCTGGCAGGTGAAAACGACTGCTTTCTAGAGTAAGCAAATTCTAGGACTTTACACACCTTTTGTTTTTATGCACCTGGGTTGTGTTTAATTGATCTCTACTGAAAGTTCAGTTGGACTTCAATATGAGACAGTGGCCAGTGGGACTCAGAACATTCTCCCTTTATCAGGGGTATAAAGAATAGGGAATATAAAGAGTAGTATTTGTATCAGATAGCAATACTATAATTAAATTACCATAATATTACATCCAAGGCCCGGCCTCGGGGCAGCAGGGAGTAGAGGGGCAGCAGGGGTGTGGAATTCCGATCTCCCGATGCCCGGGACATGCAGTTCCGGGTGCCAGGCGGGTATTTTTTTCTACATTTGGTCCTGCTTCCGGCAACCAGGGCTAAATGTAGAGCAGGGAAGTCGCCGCTCATTTTGTACAAGTGATCCCGGCGATGGCGCCGAGATCACTTGTATGCAGCCTGCAGGTCAAAAAGTAAATTGAGCAACCTGGCCTTGGGGCAGCAGAGAGAGTAAATCCGGCCCTGATTACATCATTTTACATCCCAGCTTTTTTTTAGTTAACCCTTGCAGTGGGGCTACTGCCACACTGTAAGGATTAAGTGGTTGTTGGTGTCTAGGAACAAAAATAACGGGACCTTAGACTGTTGCAGAGGAGGGGTATAGATGCTCGAAGGAGCGGTCTAAGACTAAGCCAGCCCTGAAGGTCACGTGAGTATAACTTTCTTTTTTTTTTTACCTAGACACAAACAAGCACTTAACCCTTGTAGTGCAGGGGTAGCCCAACTGCAAGGGTTCATTTAAAAAGATTCCTGGAGTTCTTCTTTAAAAAGAGGAGGGGGAAGGAGGAGTAGGGGAGTGGATTGGATTGCTCTGCCATGCCCGTGTGCTTATGAAGACAAACACAGCTTACTAGCACACACAAGGGAGGCTTCATAGGACCCTGGAAAGGAGCCACCCTGAAAACAGGATATCAGGGTCAGTGCTCAGGGGACCAGCTGATTCTGCAAGAAGCTAAAACTTTTAAATATCAATAAGCTGCATCCATTGTAAGCAGTGGCGTCACAAGGTGGGTGCAGGGAGTGCAGCCCGCACCCCGGTGACACCATTGGAGGGGTGACACCAAAATGCCTGAGTCATTTTGGTGTCACCCCCTCTAAAAAGTCGTGCACTCGGTCATGGACCGAGAGCCCGACAGTGTCAGAGTAGAGAGGAGGGGACCTGGCGGCATACCTCATCCCGCTGGGTGAACGTCCCCTCCGCTCTCTGCCGGCGTCCATTACCTAAATGGCCGCCGGCAGGCATCAATTTAGTGGTCACGCATGTGCGATGTGACGCATGTGCGATGACATCATGGTGGAGTGTCACCCGGCCTCCATCGCAGGTGACACCCAGCCACGGGACGCCCCTGATTGTAAGTATTTAAAATAGCTTAAAAACCTTTTGATTTTCACTCGAAGTTGGTAAACTGTATTCTAGGCATCTAAAAGATCTGCTGATCCACAAAATGAGCCCACAGTGCCACTACTTGCCACCAGCCATACAATCTGTTACAATGACCCTGTAGGACACATGCTCAGGAACGGCAAAGTCAAATTATTTGCTTACACAGCTGCAACTCTCTATCAATCCAGCACACTTTAAGCCAGGTTTAATTTGATAAAAATGTAAATTACACTCCATAGGTATCACTGGGCAGCATAAAACAAATAGGGAGCTCAGTAGACATCCGATCCAGAGGAGACTTAATTTTCTACAGCCAGAGCGTTCTCCTCCAAAATGATGGAGAAAAATATGAACGCAGCAGAATAACTGGAGCGGAAAAGCAGAGTTTTGCATGAATCCATCACGGTCTATAATTCACTGGGCTTCAATTATAACAACAAGTTCAGATGTGCAAAAAACTCCTCGTTCTAGACTGACGCAGCAAAACTGAACAGTGTGTCTTCTTCACAGCTGCCTTTCTCATGGCTGGGCTTAAAACATGTATTTAATTCTCAACTCGCAATTTTGAAATATCATTTGTCACTTTATTACTTACTATGCTTCTTAATCTCCCTTGTTATGTAGAGCTGAACGCTAGGCAGATATAAAGATAGTTCTTAATGCAACTTTGTGTTCAGTAACACTTTTGGGTGCAGAGGTCATTGAAGCCTTCATGCCCGGGCCATGACTGTAACTCTGACTAATACACACACTGCCTGTCCAAACAAAAGTCACCACTTGGATTTAGCTAAACAAATAGGTCACAGCCTTCCATTGGATGATAGGTCGAGGTTCAGCAACATTATGTGCCCAAAAAAATTATGTCAGCTGCCTACATGAATATACGGAATGACCAGGTTTTTCCATCAATTGATTTTTTATTCCTTTATGGCACATTGGCCATATTTCAAGATGACAATGCCAGGATTCATCAGGCTCAAATTGTGAAAGAGTGGTTCAGGGAGCATGAGACATCATTGTCACACATGGATTGGCCTCCACAGAGAGAAAACCCCATTAAGAATCTTTGGGATGTGCTGGAGAAGACTTTACGCAGTGGTCCGACTCTCCCATCATCACTACAAGATCTTGGTGAAAAACTAATGCAACTCTGGATCTAAATAAATGTGATATTGCATAAGCTTATCAAAATGCGTATCATAATCAAAGCTTTAGGCGGTCCAACAAAATGTTTTGGTATATCTCAAGGACAGATAACATTTTTTTTGGTACACATAGTTAATGAAACCCCTGCTGTTTTTAATAGACTGACAAAAGCACAAAATGTAAAAAACTAAAATGTTATCTTTTAAAATGAATTATTTTCTTCCTAGTATTCTTATTGTATGTGTCAATTCCAGTATTAAACAGGGGCACACAGCCATTTTCAAGTTGAGGTTTATTTTGTTATGAAGCCTTTAGCCTGCTTGTGATTACTGTGTTATAACTAACCTGGGAAAATAAGTGTTTTGCACAATGCTGCTCTGCAGTGCCATTAATTCTTAATGTGATCCCAACACACCTTGCCAATGGATGTGCACTGCAATGCACCACAATGCACTTTTTTGGTGCAGTAGTCAGACCATTGAAATGAATATGCTGCGTTAACACCATGTATGTTAAAGCATAAAAAACTGCACATCAAAGTGCCTGTGTTACCGCAACAAAGCAGTGTGAACCTAGCCTTAGCCCTTTCATGAACCTATTAAAGCACAGCAGCCCAACCCTTAATATCAGCACTGACTAGTGTACTCTAAATCAACATCATTGGTTGCTAGGGCACTAGGGGCAAGGCCACACACTGTAATAAGTTGTTAGGACACAGGCCAGCGCACCATACCAATGATGCTGGGGGCCACCTGTGTATTCCAATGACACTGTGTGACTTGCAGAGCGTCATTTGATAATAAGATGCAAGTGGTTGGGCCACACAAAGTCCTTGGTTGATAGGATGCAAGTGGCTGGGCCACACAGTATCACTGGCTGCTAGAACACAGGTAGATATCACCACGAGTGTTCGATGAACTGCGAACAGCTTGGGTTCCGGTCAAATCCATGGTCATCCTGAACCCAAAGTTCATCACTAGTGACCTCCAATGGCTACATGTGGCAATATTGTCACTTTATGGTACTCAGCTTCCTCCAGTTGGATCATGCCGCGCAGCGATCTTGCCTCGGATCTGGCATTTTCTTGCATGAAGGATATTTGTATCCTTACAAAACTCTTTTCCACATTTCTAGTTTTTTTAACATGCATGTAGTGACCCAACAAACAGCTTGGCCGGCTCACTACCCTGTTCTACATTTGAATTCCTTATGAGATAAGGTGATATAAATGATACAATCCGTGTATTTTCCTACCAGACCCGTAGAATAAAAAGAAATGTTTACTGGAGTGAGGAACGGCAGACAAAGGACAATGAAGATGAGGTCTTTGAAAGATGAAATATTGGGCTCAGTAATTTGTGACGGATCCTTAGAGGGAAACGGTGCGAGATGACACCGTCTGACAGAAGGGCCGCGTCCTTGAGAAATATAAACTTTATTACATCTGTTGAAACTGAAAGAACGGAGAACAGAAGCCAAGTCAAATAAGAAATAGAAAATGGGTTTATTCAGTGAATATTGTAATGTGGAAAGAAATTTCATATGTCGTTTCGGAGATTTATAAAAGTGTCACCTGGCAGACAGCTAGTCTAAAATCCAATACTGTTTCAGTCTTGTTTTTGTCATGGAGGCTTTAGGTGGAAGTTTCCACTTGGCTTTAATGTAGTCGAAATTGTGCTGATCTACAATAAAATGAGAGATGTTTTATCAGAAGATGTATTGCCAGCTGAGGATTGAATGCCGCTGGGTGAAAACTGCCCAGAATTGGCTGGATTTCTCCTTTTTAAAACCCCTCCACCTGGCCAACTGTCTGTAATCCTCTTAAAGAGACCCTGTTGCCAGACCATTCATCTCAACAACAAACCTTCCATCAGATTATACGTAGTTGTAAGGTATTTTATGCATGTTATTTACCTATAAAAGTTGTGTAGACATCCATTAGCTCAGGGACTGCTGTTGGGCACCACCATCTTGAATGAGATGCCAGCAGCCCCAGAAGACCCAGAGCCAGACTCATTTGATACTCTATAGCAGTGTTTCTCAACCTTTTTTTCAGTCACAGCACCCTTTAAAAGTATGCAAAATCTTGAGGGACCCCAGTATAAAATGTCATAGATTTTAAGGGGGACCCCATGCAAAAACACAAAAAAGTGGGTTTGCCCTTTCACATCTGAGTTACCGTTTGCATCAGTAGCCCTCCCCCCCATCCCTTTCACATCAGAAGTCCCACTTTCATGTCAGAGTCCCCCCTTTCACATCATAGTTCCCATTGACATCAGGAGCCCACATTACCTCAGCCTCCATTCGCCCTTTACATCACAGTCCCACTACTACAAAATTCTGAGGCACCCCTGAGGAAGCCAGAAGGCACACCGGGGTGTCATGGCACGTCGGTTGAGAAAGTTGCTCTATAGTATTCCCTTATGCTCCTTCCCTGACGTCTACGTAAAAAGGTTATGTAAGGAGGTGAGGGAAGGGGTGATGGAGTCAAAAGAAAGTAATAGGAAAAGAGCTATGGTTTTAGCATCACTGTCGTGAATTTTGAAGAGGAATTTCACTACAATGCCTATAGCTACAGAGGTAAATAAGGGCTTGTTTACCCCTTCATGACCAGTGACGGGTTGTTTAAACAGACAAAGCCACCGGGACTCTGTTTAAACTTTGGCTTTACTGTCAGTATAAGCTAGTTTGTGTCCTCCCGTTACCCTAAGGAGAACTATGGGGAAAAGTGTTAACCCCATAGGTCTCCTTTAAGAGACACCAGTTAAGGTGAGTGCTGACATTAACATTGGGAGGAGGGATAAAAAAAATTGACTTTAATGTCACTTTAACCACTTCTGGGTCGCAGTACGTCTATAGACGGTGGCCCGCAGAAGTGGTTAAAACAAGAACACGGCTGCTTCGGCAGCCGCGCTCTTGGTACCGCTTTTATCAGCAGGCGATTGCTGTATGACTTACAAGCAATCGCCTGCTGAGGACTACAAATCTCAGCAGTACTTTATACAGAAATGCTATTGTTATATAAAGTATTGCTGGGATGTGTAGTCCCCTATATCATGTGTCATTCTGCATTGCTGTAAATATTAGGGATGCACCGATATATCGGCCGCCAAAACATATTGGCCGGAAATGGCACTTTTGGCATAATGCCGAAAGTGCAATCTTTCTGCCGAAACAGCGGTGCATCCCTGCTTTCTTTTCTCCCCGCTGGGCGCTGCTCTGTGTCCCAGCGGGGAGGAGAGAAAGTGACAGCCGGCTGAGCGCTGCGAAAGGAGAGCGCTGTGTTTGTGGGTTTATGGGGGGGGCCCAAAACAAAATCTTGCACCAGGGCCCTTTGTTCCCTAGCTCCGCCACTGAGTGGCGCTAATATCGTGCAACATAAAAATTTGCAACTGCCACCATTTTATTCAGGCCTATTTTCAGGCCTGAAATGTGGATTATAACATGTAAAAAAAAAGGCCTTAGCTTGTTTAGAATATGTAAATAGTTTTCTGTACATAGTCTGCTGTTCACTTTATGAAACCAGCATGTGGCAGAAAACACACGGAGCTGAAATCATTTTTAGGAAGAGTTTGCCTTTATTAACCTTTGTACTTTAGGCTAAACTAATCTGAATACAGTCTCCTGGAGGTGTAGTAATCTCTCATCCTCTCTTGCAGTACATCCAGAAGTTCCGCACAGCTGTGCTCGTAGTTCAAGTTATTCGCAACCTCATAAAAATTTATAGGTAAGAATTTCATCATCCCTGGAGCTTCATGAGCTGCATTAATTATTAATTCCAGCAATAAAATTATTGTTGTAAATGACAGACATTAACAGGTCACATTTTATGTAAAGAATAAATAGGAGTTAGTCATGTATTAGGCATCCTGGCAGATGAGACTAGCGTTGCAGGCATTCACACATAAAATGGACGCACTATTTTTATATGAATGCTTATTATTTTGTTGAAGCGAGAATATGAGCCATAACCCAGTCCTGTTTAAGTCATGGTTCTACCTTTAATGCCCGCTGCTAGACTGTGATGGCACTGCTGCTCCTGGAGAGTTTGTTATGACAAGCAGGGAGATCTGAGAAGCTGGTGGAAAGAAAGAGGGATCTCCAAAGGGTAATAAATGGAGTGAAAACTATCACCAGGAACCAGGTGACTTATCACCTGGTTTCTCTCCATAGCTACTCTTTTCCTTCCAAGTGTTCCTCATAGTAGACCATTATCTCTCATACCTCTCTCACATCCTTAGCACTATCATGCAACTGGACCTATTTAACAAAGCGCAAGGTCTTAGGAAATCGAGGGCCTTCATGTGATGTTCAAAGATACTTGTCTGATTAAAGACACCTCAACCTTCATCGTGGGTGATGTTAGATCCCGTAGAAACCATAGAAACTATGATGAGAGACTCAGTTCTCCACCTTCTAACACCTTCACACCTCTAGTAAATGAGCATGGGCAAAAGACATGTCCTTATTGGGGCTTTGCAGCCTTTGGGGGCCTAAGATGATTGCAATAATGACCTTGTGGTTCTGAGTAGGGATGTGCCGATACCGAGTATTTAGTTGAGTATTCGTACCAAATGGTCTTGATACCGGAGCTTCCGGTATCAGGAAGTCGGGTGGCGAGTCATTACACGCTGCCCGGCTTCCTGATTGGTCTGGAAACCAGCTCCATGCTCCCTCATCACCAGGGAGCATGGAGCTGGCTTCCCAGCCAACCAGGAAGCTAGGGGGTGGGTAATGACTGACTCCCCCCAGGTACCTGATTGAACAGGAAGCCGGCTCCATGCTTCCTCATCACAAAGTGACAAGGGAGCATGGCACCGGCTTCCTGGCAAATCGGCAACCTGGGGGGCGAGACATTACCCACCCCCCTACTTCCTAATTGGCCAGAAAGCCGCTTCCATGCTTCCTCGTCACCTGGTGATGAGGGAGCATGGAGACAGCTTCCCGGCTAATAGGGAAGCTAGGCGGCGAGTCACTACACACCGCCAGTCTTCCTTAATGGGACTTCCAGTATTAGTATTTGGTATCAGCGAGGACCCCAAAAAAAATATTGGTACTCACACTCAGTGCATCCCTAGTTATTAGGGCCCTGCATGGCTGCTTACAAACATGAGTGCAGGCCACAAATGGTTCTCTTCAAGCCAAGGAAACAATACATTTACTGTTATGAAGATTAAACTAACGTGCGGTAATGTGAATTTTGTGTTGGGTGCTCTACATTGCTGAACCTACAACAAGCGAGATATAATGACATTATAAAAATACATCATCAACATACAATCTCCCTATAGTAAACTTGGTTTAAAGTGGTTGCTTAATTGCAAATGACAAGAGGACACTCTTTGTTCCTGGAGGAAAGGAGTTTTATGCTACAATAGATCGCTCCATGAAAAGACTGAATGTGTTTCTTAATGCACAAAATATAACGGGCTATTAATAATTATAAGAAATAACATTGTAGATTGTTGATCCATGAGGCCCCATCCACACAAGAGTAAAGATCCTGAGCTCTGACTTCAGATCTTCTATACTGGAAACCTAACAGTTTCGTTTTCCTAATCAGCCCCAAAAGTGGGGCCCCCTCCTACCCCAGGCCCCATAGTAACCATGCGGGCTGCTATGGTTATTGTTACGTCACTGCCATAGATGTATTTCATCTGTGTATTTAGGTGTTTGTCTGGAATTCCAAACGGGAGAAATAAAATGGCTTACAGAAAATCAGGGTAACAGATACCGATTTATGATTGCTAAGTTGCTGACCTCAAGCTGGATCCAAAGTCTCACCTCTGATATAAATTCATATTTTCCTTTTTCTTTCCTGAACGCGTCAAACACAGATGTGTAGCACATGTGAGTCTAAATTTGGAAGAACAAGACAATGCTTGTCACATATATGTTTTATCTTTCTACTTTTAATATGTAATCCGTCATATTTCAATACTAAAACAGCCAGGAATGAAGAAGAAGGAGTTTTAAGGTCATGTTAAAAGGATTTTCTGCCTTCTGTAAAAATAGATTACAGTGGTAAACCATTATGTAGTAGGATAATACTGATCTGCCCAGTGGCGTAACAATCGCCATAGCGACCCAGGCGGCCGTTATGGGGCCCGTGCACAGGTGGGTCTGGCCAGGCATCCCTCTGATGCCGTGTGGGCCGCCTGGGTCGCTATGGCGTCTCGGGTGCTGGCTGTCACTGACATAGCTCAGCAGCAGCTGTGAAGGAGAAAGTTCTCCCTCACAGCAACTCGGGAGCTGTGTCAGTGACAGCCAGCAGATGCAGCAGAATAGGCCGGTTACACCGGCGTTTGCAGCTAAAGGAGGCGGGGCACAGCAACCCCGCCTCCTCTCACATCACTGGCCAGCGATCTAAGAGCAGGTGGGGCCAGTGATGTAAGAGGAGGCGGAGCCCGTCGATAGAAGGAGGCGGAGCCCGGGGACGGAAGAGGAGGCAGGGGCCCGGCGGCAGCGACCACGGAGGTGGACAACGCTGACAGGTAAGGGGCGTGCAGCTCAACTGAGACCTTGCAGAGCCCACCATAGAGAGTCTATGGTGGGCTCTGCAAGTGGCATAACTAGCAATCACGGGGCCCCATACAAAATTTTGCTATGGGGCCCTGTGATTTCTAGTTATGCCCCTGGATCTGTCCTTTTAGATCTCCAGCTAAATCATTGATTGGAATCCACACAGGATCAAGATTTATATTATATATGCTCGGGCGGAGGGTGCTCTAGCATAGTTGGGTCTAACCATAACCCTTCCATCAGGGCTGCAGGGTGGGTCGGATGCCATGACTTTGGTCTGGGATGCAGAAGAAAGAGACGGATTGATGGTGAACTTCACTGGCCAAACAAAACATTTACAGGGTTATTCCCTAAAGGGTGAAGAGTTTGGAGAAGGCAGGAGAAAAGAACAATCTAGGACAACATAGGTGAACCCTGAAAGTGAGCTGAATTGGAGAATTTTTCCAAATCGGCTATTTTGTCCTAGAGGGAGAGGGGGAGAGGGGGCAGATTGGTGGGGGTAATTACATTTTCCAAAATTCGCCTGGGAAAGTGGAATTACCCTTTAAGTATTTGTGCAACCCCTAATCCATCTTTACTTTTATTTATCCTTGGCTTAGATCAAGGTAGATGCCTCTTCTGGACTCAGCTCCATCTAGTGGCCATACTTCGGTATCACATTGCATTACATTAAACCTAAAAAGAAAATATACCGAGAACATGCATTTTTTTTAGCCACTTTTTTGCATAGAACAAACATTCACAGGAAATCAGAGGATCAATGGCTCTGCAGATTGTTTATAAACAGACCCCATTGTGTGCTCTTACCTTCCTTTTTGACATGACTGCACTGTGTATTTTCAACTCTGAATTTCAAGGCACGTGGTGTCAGCCCTACCTTCTTCACTTCTGATGGATTACAAAGAACACAGATCTCTCCTCGCCTCCCAGCAAATCTCCATAACCCCTCCCCTTATCTCCATCACCTCTCCCCTCATCTCCATAGCCTCTTCTTGTGCACATACACAGGACACATGAAGTTATCAGCTCAGAAGATTTCTGGAGAAATCAACAGGTATTTATTGACACTTAATAAATAGATATAACAAAAAACTGTCAATGGTATATTTAGCAGACCAAAATGGAGATAGACCAAAACGGCAAGTTCATTGTTGGGATCTACTTAGGCCCCATTCACACTTGGCGATTCGCAAATCGCGCATTTGTCGCGCGATTTGCATTTTTTCTGCGATATTGCGCGGTTTGTCGCGCGATATCGCGCAAATGCTTGCATCAAAAACGATTGAATCGCGGCAAAATCCGCTCCAAAAAGGGTCCTGCTGTAGTGACACACGACCCGCGACAGCAGGACCCTTTGCCCCATTGCAAAGCATTGAAGAGCGATATCGCGCGGTAAATAGCCGCGATAAATCGCTCAATGTGAACGGGGCCTTACACTTTAACCACCTCCCGTCCATGGCCATTCCTGAACGGCCGGACTGGAGTCTTGTAGGAGCAGGAGGGCGTCTTAAGACATCCCCCCTCGCTCGTGGGCACGCTGGAACCGGCACGGTGACGCTGTCAGTGGAGATCAAAGGGAGTTGAGTACACAATCTCCCTTTGATCTCTTCTCTGTTCCCGAATGCAGGAAGTGATGTATATTACATCACTTCCTGCATTCAGTGTCACTCTCCGGTTACAGATGCCGGTGAGAAGCTGGTGAAGCAGATATCTGCTTCATCAGCTTCTCTGGGGTGACATTAGGGGTCTTAAACGTTCGAAAACGACGATTCTGCCTATTGTGCCACACGTTACATATCGCTGTGAACGTCAGAGTGAGAGCAATAATTTTAGGGCCATTAATTCCTGACGACACTAAACTGATGAACGGTAAAAGCGTTTAAAGCGTCACCTATGGCCACATTTGGGTGTGGTAGTTTTCTGCTATTTTGCGGTCGCACGCAATTTTAAAGCTTGACATGTTTGGTGTCTATTTATCCAACGTGACCCCGTCTTTTATATTTTACCAAAAAATTGGGGTGATAATAAATGTTTCATAACATTTCATAGGGAAACCGTTGTTTTTACAAAATTTAGGGTACTTTTTTTGTTATATAGTAAAAAATGAAAACCCCCCAGTGGTGATTAAATGCCACCAAAAGAAAGCTCTATCTGTCCCCAAAAAATGGTATAAAATTCATTTCAGTACAGCGTTGCATGACGGAATAAATGCCAGTCAAAGTACCGCAGCACTGAATACTGAAAAATGGCCTGGCCAGGAAGGGGGTGTAACACCCCGGGCTTCAAGTGGTTAAATATATGGCTTAAGTATGTTTATAAACTAACCAAAGAGTAATTATAATTTGCAAACCTGACCCCTGATTTGTAGAGGAATGGAGTGTGCCGGCATTGGTATTCAGTAATGTCTTTGTGAGTCACTGAATACAGAAACGGTTTGGCAAATACATCAGCTATAAACAAACATATTACTGTGTATTTAAGTCGCAACTGCCAGATTAACATGTGATAGGAATTCCTAACTTCATTGCACCGTAACGTATACCCAGCATGTGTCACTGACTCCATGGCAATCTCATTTCCACTTCTCAAAACCTTTTTTGATACAGAAAAGTCAAATGTCCGATTCAGTTCAGTTTTTGAACAAAATTCGGACGGGATCCCAAATTTGGAAACGGAAATTCGGATTCCGACACATTCGGATGCATTGGGATTTGGATGTGTCAGAATGTCCGAATTTTGGAAAATTAGTATGAATTTTGATTCGGAACGAAGCCAATCGCACATGTCTACACTTCACTGCCGGCAGCTATCTTGGAGATGGATGCTGGCAAAGGTGGGGATTCATCTGGCATCCATGACCAAGTGCTTGACATTTCAGAGGGGCTGGCAACAAAATGACTCTGATGGTGTCACCCAGTGCGAGCCATCCCCACCCCCTTTTGATGCCACTGCATTGTTTCGTACCACCTCTGACACTAACCCAAAAACAGGAGATAAACTGAATGACTTTAGAGATATGCAATGCCAAAAATATGGATTAGCGATCCTACCTCTCCGCACTGTCTCTGGCATAGCGGGGAAGCTGGTTTTAGATAAGTGATAGCTTATAGGGAGTATTATACCACCTATGTATTAACTTCTGTGTAATCTCCCAATGATTAGTGCAATAAGTATTGTAATGTTAGGGGAATCCAGCAGGATCGCAGGACACAGGCTTTGCAAATAAAGTAAAGTTTATTAACTGAAATAGCTTCACAGCAGCAACATCACAGCACAGGTCATCTTCACTGACCAGCTGGCCAACTCAAACAGCAACTCTTCAGTACAACACAAAAGAACAGTCTCACCGACATGAAGATTTCAGAGCTGCAATCGCAGTTTAAACAGTCCCAGACTTCCAGGGTAACTTTCCCAGTCTACAGATTTCAAGCAAGATTAATGACATTCAAGCTCACAGCAGTACACAGATCCCCAACCTCCTCCACACTACTCCTCACCTGCTAGCTACCACTTCCTGTCTTTTAAACCCACTCTTCCTCCAGCAGGTGAGTTAACCCCGTCTCATCCTTTAAAGGGACCACAGTCCAAACAGAGGGGAAATATAGCGTCCTTCCAGGACCCAGCCCCGGTGTCCTGTACAGTATGTTCGGAGGAGCTCATAATCACCATTTTACATTGTGTCTCTACAGGGAATGTTTTACCAATATCTCTTTGCCATACAATCATAGTTTTCATTTTGGTGAAGCAATTGCGGCTCCCAGAGACACCATAGAAAAGGTAGATGCCCTTATATTTTGAATGGGGATCTTCTAAAAATTGTAACATGGGCTGTATGTGAATACTTTTATAAACAGACCCCTAAGTATGTTTTTCTCACCCCGTCCACCTACACTCTTCAATATACACCTTACTGAAATGCTCAGTTATCTCCAGCCTTGAGGATTCTTGGATCATACGGCATGATAACCCATACGATAATCTTTGTGAATCAACTTTTACAGTCAAAGCGCATCAATAAGTCAATATGATAAAATGCTGTATTACATTCAGCTGATCACCCTTAGTGAATCCAAAAATTAATGTTTTCATAATAAAAAAGAAGTGAACTGAAGAGCAGTGATGTCACCATCAGAGTCTATGGGAGATGCAGCTAGCCTGTGGGAGGGTTTACTTCTTAGCATGTAAAAAAGTAAAATATGAGTTTTGGGTGGACTGACCCTTTAAATTCTAGAAAGTGAAAAAATATGGATTTATCAAGTGATGCCCCCCCCCGCCCATCCTTTTTCTATGACATGCCTGTAAAACCAGCAAAATCTAAAATTCTAAGGTGCTTCTGAAGTTAAGCAAAACGACGATGATCATCGTAAACCAAAGTCATTTCAGGATTTATGATGGCGTTCAGATTATGACTATAGGCACAGTGGGGGTCGGGAGCGAAACTGAACGATTTATATGTGATTTTTTTTTATGCCCCCCGTGGAATATCTTCACATGTGTGGATTACGTTAGCCAGTTGAATTACTTGAAATGTCTACAGCTCTATGATAACGTACGTAAGACACAACAGAGAGAAGCTGATAATTTGTTGTCTGGGCCTGCAACATTTCTCTGCCGGCTCTGCAAAGTTTCAGAATCGGAATCAACACTCATCGTTTCAGGCGTCTGTGTCAGAGGAGGGCCTCACACTGCTCCATACAAGTGTTATATCTTTCCACTACGATAGCAGCGCCATCCGGTATTGGATCAGCTCATCCATTCTGTAGAATTGTTGTTTTCTTTTTGGCCTTTTTAGATAAGAGATTTGTGTTTGAAAAGCAAAAGTTATATCTGAACTCCAGACTTCCCTTCAGTCTTATATCTGAACTCCGGCCTTCCCTTTAGTCTTATATCTGAACTCCGGCCTTCCCTTCAGTCTTATATCTGAACTCCGGCCTTCCCTTTAGTCTTATATCTGAACTCCGGCCTTCCCTTCAGTCTTGCACAGTTGTTCTGGCTCCTCTCCTGGATGGAAATTGCCTCCTCTGATATCACTGCACACTGTGAGCTTCTCACAATGTGCAATAGAGTTAAATAGAGCTTGCCTGATTTAAGATATAGTAAATTCAGACTGCCTTAGGGGCAGGGCCGGTGCTGCCACTAGGCAAACTAGGCAGTCGCCTAGGGTGCCTTAATGCCCAGGGTGCAGCCTTGACCACTCCCCCCCCACAGCGCCCCCCCTCTATTTCAAATGCTAAAAGCTAATAGCAGGCTGGCTATTGAACCCAACCACTGAGTAGAGGAGCGGAACTGAGAGACAACTTTCTCTCTCAAGTCTGCTCCTCTGTGCTCAGAATGTGGTGTCCTGGAAGGACGCTATATTTCCCCTCTGTTTGGACTGTGGTCCCTTTAAAGGATGAGACGGGGTTAACTCACCTGCTGGAGGAAGAGTGGGTTGATGCAAGTAGCTGGTCTTGCTTAGGGTTCCAAATTTGTCTAGCACCCTCTAGCAACGTCAGCGTGAAATTATAGCTAATTATAGCTAATTTGCCTGCAAACGTCAGGTGGTCATAATAAACTGGCCACTCAGTGTACATGCCCAATGCCCCAAATTTTAACCCTTTTAAAATAGCTGCAAATACAGAAAAGAATACTTGTTGATCTGCTAGAAATCCAGTGAACTCCTAACTTCCTCTAGTGAGCTTAAATGCTGCATCTGATGAATTAAGATCCATAGCAATGTTCTCAGGCCTTCCCAGTTCTCCTTGATTATCTATAGAACACCTCCCCTTCTCCTCAGCTCCATAACATAAGGAGGGGGGTTCTGCAGTCCAGCAGAGGAGAACTAAGGTATTGCCGACAACACCGTCTGAGTTTCAGTCAAGCACAGACACTGTTGCCAGCTCACAACAGAAGGTTGGTGGCTCAATGGAATTAAGACTTATCAACAGGTTTCTTTTCTGCATTATTTTTTAAGAGGGAATCATGTGGTAATATGCATGTATTGGAGCGATGCACTATATATGTTTTGCTACATTTTGCTTAGGCATACACTATAAAGAAGGTAGAAGAGCTTAATCAGTACATTCATTTTAAGACCTTTGAAACTGACAGGATGCTCAATTAATCAATAGCAAACCATAACAGAGCAGCTTTTATTTGTTTGTTCAAGCTCAACTTTTCAGCCTGAAATATTATGTCCATCCTTCTCAACAAAAATGCGTCAGAGACACACTAATAGATATGAGATGACACTCAGCATCCATTTGCAGAAAATCAAAGTGATCTCAAAATTCCGTAAAGAGCAGCTAGAGATTCTTTTGAGGCATAAAGTGTTCGTTCTGCTAATTCACCAACATCCACATTTCGTTTATTCAATCACCATGACTGATGGGTCTTCTCTCTTCTCAATAGAGACTATGCAGCCTCCAGAACGGAGCCCATCTCCTTCAGTGAATATGTCGGCTTTGAGACAGAAACCGAAAACCTTCTGTTTGACCGATCACTTTTCAAAGCTAAGACGGAGGTACTGTGTGCTTTACAAGGGTTTTATGGGCCAAATGGGAGAATGTTGATTGAAGGCGACTGGGATTGTTTATTGTGGTCAATGCTTCTCTTTATATGTCTAAAACTGTTGTTTTTTTATGGTTCTTCATGACGGCCATTCACTAGGCTTTGGCTGGGGAAAATCACCTCAAGGAAAGAAGTGGGAAGATACACACAGAGTGGCCAGATTATTAGGATTACCCCTTCAGTACTTCGTTGGGCCACGAGATGACTTAGTTGGGCCGCCTCGTGACTCCACGAGATGTTGAAAGGTGATGCGAGGAATCTGACACTGCACTGTTGCCCTTGTTGTCTTGTACCAGTCTTGCCACTCTCCGTTCTGCCCTAACATTGACTAGTCCCTGACGGCCACAATTCGCACGTTCAGATCCAGATTTTCGGCTGACAGTCCAGTCTTTAAACACTTTAACAACAGCTGCTCTTGAACATTTAACGAATTCTGCTGTTTTGCTGATACTCGCTCCATGGTTCCGAGCGCCAACAATCATCCCACGTTCAAAGGCTGTTAAATCGCGTTGTTTCCCCATATCTTCAGAAACAAATCACTTGTACTGTCGTGGTAAACAACCTGCTTCCCTATTTATAATGGTCTGGCCCTCTAGCAACTTCAGCGCAAAATTATAGCTAATTTGCCTACGTCAGGTGGTCATAATAATCTGGCCACTCAGTGTAAGTGTAAGCAGTAAGCAGCAGGCAAAGGCCAGCCAATGACGTATGAGCAGGGCAGCAATGCTGCAGGTTTCGGTTACATGTTGGCTTGGCTTTAGTAAAATTGTGCAGTTTGTTCTGTTGTTTTCTCTCTCATTCTCTCCCTCCATTTCTCTCATTCCTGCTCTCTCGATCGCTCTCATCTCTTTTATTTTCTCTCTCTCTGGTTCTGTTTTTCCCTCTCTACCCCATCTTCTTATCTCACCTATTTATATCTACCCCTCTTCCCTTCCTTCCCTCTTTGCTTATATTTCTTTATCTCTTTATATTTATCTACCCTTTGTCTCTCTTTCTTCCCCATCACTCGCTATCGCTTTCTTCCCCCTCTCTTTTTTTCTCTCTATCTTTCACTCTCCCTATATCTACTTTCTCTCTTCCTTTCTCTCCCCCCTCTCTCTCCCCCTTTCCCCATCTCTCTCTCTCTTTCTTCTTTCTCTTTTTCTCTCCCTTTGTCTCTATCTTTCCCTGTATACAATGGCTTAGCGGTTAACATTTCTACCTTACAGCACTGGGGTGAAAAGATCACTCGTTTCCATGGTTACTTTCCTAAGGGACAAAAATAATTTTTTTACATCACTAGTTCTGTCGGGTGACAGAACTATGCCAAACCACTGACTCTTCCAGCCCCATGACTATGCAGTTAGGAGATCAATCCTCCACTGCTTGGGTTTGGCCTCAGCTTGATTTCAACTGAACCTGGAAGGAGGCAGATAGTACTGGCTTAATCAGCTGTGGTCAGTGCACCACCCCACGCCACAACGGTACGTAAACAAAGGGACAGGTTCCTGGTGACTTCATTGACTTTATATGGCCATATTTGGTTAATGACAGTGACCTAATATAGCCATGTGGCCATTTAAGTCAATGATCTGGCAATATCAATATGAACATATTTAATCAATAATTGTTTTCCTAATATGGCCACCTGGCCATATAAGATCAATAACCTGGCCATATGGCCATATTTACTCAATTACATTGACCTAATACAGTTATGTGGCCATATAAAATCAGTGATGTCACTAGCATCCCACCCCTTTGTTTAGATGCATCGACAGGCCAGAGAATTCCCTGGTTGCAGCTGCTTGGGCTGGCACTGGCAACTTCCTTCCAGGTTTGGAGAAACTCAAGTTCAAGCTGAACCCAAGCTCATCCCTAATCACTACCCCATGAAGGCCTACCAACCTTTAAAGGAGCCCTGGTTGACAAAGGGTGGCCTAAGGCATTACTGATTACTGATCATTCCACTGCTAATTGTTTTCATATTATAAATTGCTGTTCTGTAAATTATGATATTTCATTGATTAATGTGCTTCCTTTGTTTTTTTGGTTCAAAGATGGTTCTCAGTTCTGAAGCCAAACAAATCCTTTCAAGTCCACCAAAAAAGAGAACAGTAGAAGAAACAAAGTTGGTAAGTTCCAGGAATTAAATTAGCAACGGGTATCACAAGCATCCATTGCTGGCAGAGTCCTTTTATATGGCACATGCAAACAATTACACATGTACAGTGTAATGTGCATGTTATAGTCACTCCACTCCACATCACCAAACTCTATCTATTGGGTCCACTTGTTTAAAATTAGATAATAAAGGGATTCTCTTCTTCAAAAATAACAAAATATATAGCATGTAATGATGATATACTAAAAGTTTGGTCTGCAAAATGTAAACAATAATCAACCTCTCCTAACTGCTACATTTATCATATCGATTTAAAGTGGAACTCTGGGCAAATCAAATCTCAACCCTTGCAGTACGGCTACCCCCGCACTGCAAGGGTTAAGAGAAAACTATTGGGTAAGTGTTTTCCCCCATAGTTCTCTTTAGGGTCACGGGAGGACATATACTAACCTCCTCCTGTGACCCAAAGCTCAGTATATCGTGGGCTATTTCCTGTGATATACTGAGAGCGTCGCAGCCAAGACAAATCCTGACAATACTGTCGAGATCCACCCAGCTGTGTGAGTGACAGCTGGCTCTGCCTATCTAGAGGCAGAGCCAGCTGTGCCCGCCCCTCCCCCGTTCATACCTCCACTCAGTGCTGGAGGATTGGAGAGGGGAGGGGGGAAGGCCTGCGACTGACAGTCACGGCTCACTGCAGGGAGACGATTGAGATGTGAGCGGATTTTTGGCATGTTTCTGCTCACTTCCCGATCGATAGAGCCCACGCATGACAGCTACTCTGTCACAGGTCGGCTCTAACTATGAGGATGAGTGTAAATCACTCACTTCATAGTTCTCCTTTAAGTGCTCATTTAGGGAGGTAAAATAATTGTACTCACCCAAGCCATGATCTCGGCTGGCTCCTCCCAGTCCCTGCAGCCTTTCTCGTCCTCCACTCCAGCGATGGAAAGTCCCTCGGCATCCTAACGTTCTATACACTGTATATAGAACATGATGACTCACAGGACCTTAGACTGCTGAGGCAGAGGGGGAGCGAGGCTGAAGAGACCAGTCTTAAAGCAAGTCGGGATCAATGTTCGGGTGAGTATGACTTTGTTATTTTAGCTCCCTAAACAAAAGGAGCACTGCAGGGGTTAAGATTTGATTTACCCGGAGATCTGCTTTAAACACATGCTACCATAGACTGCTATGCTTCTGCCAAATGTTTCACCCCATTTTAACTATGGAAAAAATCTCCCTTAAATGTCGTAAATAAAATTAAGGTGGGAGGGAGACCCATGTCTGTCCACATAGATAATAATGAAACAATGCTTCTGGATCTAGGAAATGTGCATGTGTATTGCATACAGTTATTCCAATCCTATCCTTATTACTATGACCGCTTCGTGATCTTTGGTGCACATCTAACCTTGGAACCTTACTATTCTGCTGCTGAAATTTGTACCAGGGCTGCAATAGCCACTCAACAGAGTGTTACCAGGGCCTGCCATAAGATCCTGGCAGTAGTTAGGATATTAAGACCCGGACTAAGGCCATTTTAGACAGGAGCCAATTAACCTACCAGTAGGGATGCATCGATAGTGATTATTTGGGCGAGTACTCGTATTCGCCCAAATGCTGCCGATACCTATCCCTAAACTTCAGGTATCAGGAAGCCGGACGGCTGGTCATTAACCCTGCCTGGCTTCCTGATTGGCCGGGAAGCCGGCTCCATGCTCCCTTGTCACCAGGGAGCTTGGAGCTGGCTTTCCAGCCAATCAGGAAGCCGGAGGATGGGTGATAACTCACCTCTCGGCTTCCTGATTGGCCGGGAAGCTGGCTCCATGCTCCCATGTCAAGTATTCACTTGCCCCCTGGCTTCCTGATGGGCCAGAAAGCTGGCTCCATGCTTCCTCCTCACCTAGGTTTTCTGGCTAATCAGGAAGCCGGGTGGCGAGTCATTACACGCCACCTGGCTTCCTTAATGGGACTTCCTGTATCAGTATTTGGTATTGGTGAGTACCGAAATAAAATATTGGTACTCATACTCGATACCAAAAAACTGGTATCGGTGCATCCTTACCTACCAGCATGCCTTTGGTGTGTGAAAGGATATCGAAGTACCCGTATGAAACCCACATAAGCGCAGGGAGAACATACACACTCCATACACATAGTGTCCTGGCCAGGATTAAAATCGAGGATCCCATTGCTCCAAGATGCTGTGCTTCCCCAAACAATTATTCAATTAAGTTGATTATCCTAAATGATTTAACAGTTATAAGTGAAGCCTGGTGGGCTGAGTTATCTCCTGACTTCTTATAGGTCTTGAATACTCAGTGAGATCCCCCTGTCATAATTCCCAACTCTGCTCCTGTCCACCTGCAAATTTTTGGTGTTCCTGCCTGCTTTTCTATATTCCAACTGTTGCATTCCTTATAATATAGAATAAAAAGAATCCAACAGACTTAGGAATCTTTATGATAAATTGCCAAGTTCTTTAATTCTTAAGCATTAGCTAAACTTGAGTTTTGAGTGGACTGGCTCTTTCAAGGTACTTTTTTCAATAACTGATTTTAGAGAAACAAGTTGTCTCCAACAGGTTATTTGTTGCATAAGATAAATGCCCTTTTGTTTAGCCTGATCATGCGAGGAATGCCAACTGATGCACACACACACACACACTCTGTTCTATACTTGTGCATATGGGTAGGCATATATTACATATCCTTGCTGCTTTGCAGTGCTGTACAATGGTTTACTCCCAGTACGGAACTCAGATCAGTTGGTAACCTCTCTTGAATGTTGGTAACATTCGCTTATCCCAGAGTTCAGCTTTATCCACTTGCCATCTGGCTGATTGTAATGAAATGGCTGGACATCACACACATGCCAGCGGATGGACGATTTCAAGCGTCCTTTTCAGCTGCCCCGCTCGTGCGTTCACATTGTTTACAGCTAATGAAAGCTGTTGCATACGTGCATTTGGGAGGCTTGCATGGTGCTGGGGAATGTGCCCCCTCTGCTGCCGGCTATCTCTGGCTTCGCTGTCTTTTGTGCAGGCCCGAGACCGGCATGGTGGGTCTCCGTGAGGGGAGGGGAGGGGAGATCAGTACACTCTCTCTTTTTCTCTCTCCCTCTCTTTCTTCCTCTCTACCCATCTCTCTTTCTCTCTGATCTGGCCATATGGACATATTTAGTCAATGACATTGACCTGATATAGCCATGTGACCATATAAGTGATATAAATGATACATTATTTATAAGTTATACGTAAATCCTGGTATTTGAGTTATCTCCTGACTTTTTATATGTTAGTGATATCCCCCTTTCATAATTCCCAACTCTGATCTTGCCCACTTGGGAATTTTTGGTGTTCCCGCCTATTTTTCTGGATTCTAACTGTTACATTCATTATAATACAAAATACAAAAATCCAACAGATTTTTGGTAACCTCTATTGTATTTAGATAATATTTGCTTATCCGGGAGTTCAGCTTTAACCAGTTGCCATCTGGCCGATTGTAATTAAACGGCCGGACGTCACACACATGTCGGTGAATGGACGTTTTTAAATGGCCTTTCCCGATTCCTTGCCCATGCATGTCCCCCTGCGGGTGCCTGAGCAGGAACTGTTCACATTGTTTACAGGTGATGATAGCTGTTTGGGCAGCTTGTATGGTGCCCTGCACCCCCTATGTGATAGCAATAAAGTTAAGTGTAGAAAAAAAAAATGTAAGTCACATATAAAACAACTAATTCCCGCGCCCCCACATACACGCCTATACAAACATAAACAAGCAATGGGTGCACCTAAGTGAGAAAACAACGATTGCGCCACACATGTTATGTATCACGGCAAACGTCAGAGTGAGAGCAATAATACTAGGCCCATCGATCACTGTTAACACTAAATTGATGAGACGTAAAAGAGTTTAAAGCATAGCCTATAGGAAATTTTGGGTATGGTTGCCTTTTGTGATTTCGCGGGCGCACGCAATTTTAAGGCTTCACATATTTGGTATCCATTTACCTGATGTGACCCCATCTTTTATATTTTACCAAAATTTTGGATAAGAATTAATGTTTTATACCTTAACGTAGCGAAAACATTTTTCTTTATATAGTAACAAAATAAAACCCCAGTGGAGATTAAATACCACCAAAGCTCTATAGGGGGAATTTATCAAAACTGGAACAGACAGAATCTGGAGCAGTTGCCCATAGCAACCAATCACCATCTCTCTACAGTTTGCTCAGGTAAGATTTGAAAATGAGACAGAGAAGCTGATTGGTTGCAGTGCAAATCTGCTCCAGATTTTATAAATTCCCCCCTATGTGTCCCCCAAAAAATTATACATACTTTATTTCGGTATGATGTTGCATGATTGAATAGATGTCAAAATACTTCAGCGCTGAATGCTGAAAAATGGCCTGGACAGGAAGAGGGTCTAACACCCCGGACTTCAAGTAGTTAAGATATTTTGAAAGTAACTTTTCATGATACTTCTACAGTAAGACTATTCAGTAAATATTGAATTATATTCGGGGATATCAGTATATTACGAGGCTCATTCCACATAGAAATTCCTAGAATCTCTTTATATTTGCTATTAATGTTTGATAAGCAGGTGCTGAGCCTGCCGGTGGCTTGTACTCAATGAAATTTACAATGATTTTGTTCCATATCGACCATCCGAATGATATCTCTGTAACATAACATTGTTTAACAGTCATAAACAATTGATTTGGCAGCAGGAGTTGTATGTGGGGAGGTTTACTAGTAGCGGGGAGTTTATAATATCAGGATTGATTCCAGACTCAATGACTTGTGACAATGTAATCTGAAGTCTACATATGAATGAGGCTCTCTCTTCTATTACAGGCAATGCTATCACTGAGGACGACTGTCAGCTCCTTTGCTGCATATCCGGTCCATGTACAGGAGAAGATAGCCCAGGTCGGATGGTATGAATGGTATGTACCTTCTTTTCAGGATGCAGAACTATGGACAGAAAACAATAATATTACCTCTCGCCTTCCTTCCAGTCAGTCTATCCGGAGCTGACCTCCGGCCTTCCTTCCAGTCTTGCACAGTTCTAATCTCTCCTGGACTGACATTGCTTACTCTGACTTCACTGCACACTGTGAGCATTAGACACAATGAGGGGAATTTATCAAAACTGGAGCAGACAGAATCTGGAGCAGCTGCTCATGGCAACCAATCAGCATCTCTCTACAGTTTGCTCAGGTAAGATTTGAAAATGAGAAAGAGAAGCTGATTGGTTGCAGTGCAAATCTGCTCCAGACTTTGTCTGCTCAAGTTATGATAAATTCCCCTCGTTGTGCATAAGAAGCTGCCGCAAGTCAGATAAAGCCCACCTCATTTCCTAACTAAAGGACTAAAGGACCCTAACACTAATACCTGTAACCCTAACATTAACCCTCCCTGTAACCCTAACACATACTACCTGTAACCCTTACACTAATACTACCTTTAACCCTAACAATAATACTACCTGTAACCCTAACACTAACCCTCCCTGTAACCCTAACACTAATACTAACTGTAACGCTAACACTAATACTACCTGTAACCCTAACATTACCCCTCCCTGTAACACCAACACTAACACTACCTGTAACCTTAACATTACATCTCCCTGTAACCCTAACACTTATACTACCTGTAACACTAACACTAATACTACCTGAAACCCTAACATTACCCCTCCCTGTAACCCTAACACTAATACTACCTGTAACCCTAACATTAACCCTCCCTGTAACACTACTACCTGTAACCCTATCACTAACCCTCCATGTATCCCTACCACTCAGCCTCCCTGTAACCCTAACACTAACCCTCCAATATATCCCTACCACTCACCCTCCCTGTAACCCTAACACTAACCCTCCATGTAACCCTAACACTAACCCTTCCTGTTCACAGCTGGTGTGTATATAGTTTGCTCTGTTTCACTTGCACTTATCACTTGTTTGCCTGATGAAGGGGATCCTGTGAGACCCTGAAACGTTGTATCTTGTGTTTTGAATTTGCAACAAGTACGTGAATAAATAGATGTACTGGATTTGCTTTGGAGTGTCGGTGTCCATCCTTTACTTCCTGTAACCCTAACACTAACCCTCCCTGTAACACTAACCCTCCCTGTAACACTAGCCGTCCCTGTAACGCTAACCCTCTCAGTAAGACTGACCCTCAATGTAACCCTAACACTAATGCTCCCTGTTACGCTAACACTTACCCTCCAAGCCTCTGGCACTAATTCCACCTCACCCCCTTTAATCCTCATACTAATTATGCAAACTGAACCTCTTGTTTGAAAACTCTTCTCTTTTGTGCCCCCATCCTTTGTGCCAAATCCTTCCTGCATCGAAAGATGATGGCTCCAAAGTCCTGGAAATGGAGTCTCCTGCTTCATTATATTTGTGCAGGATACATTGTAAATTATGATAATAATAATACTATAGGCCCAAATATTGATGTACAGAGCTAGAGGTTCACCATTCATATAAATTTGTACCTCATGCGACTAATTCCAAGTCAGTTGGATGGACTGATCTCCGTGTATATGGCCAGCTTCAGGGCAATCTGATATTGTCAGTGGAACATGGATCAGAACATAAAATACATCCTTTTTAGTGAGATGTATTTTCCTTCCTGGTCTCTCACAGCATCCGTTCACAAATAATGGATAACTCAATTTGAGGCTAATAACGTGTAACCAGCAGCCTGTATAGGTAGTATACACAAATATGTACCTGGGGACACTTTTCATTGACATTTCATTATGATCCCGGCTTAGAAGCACCTACTGAAATGGGAGCAGGGAAATAGAACAGCTTTAACTAATGTAAGAGGAGCCGGCAAGTAAATTAAAGCCGGGCTTGAGATGAGCGATGATAGAAAATCACTTTTTAAATGAACAATAGGCAGCTTGGTAGGAAGGAAACAGGCGAGCGAGACCCAAAACAATGTGAAATGAAACCTAAAATGGCCAAGATGGGGGTTGTAAACACAATGGATGGGGCTGGAGGTATTGGGTTACAAAGACTAAGGCTGGCATTCACAATATTCTAGTTACTGTTGCTGCATTTGGCATCACAGGTATGACTTTCCATAATGCGAGATGAACAATGAGTCTGTTAGACATGGAGCAGAGGGTGCGCCATCTTGCGGTAGATGTCTCACCTGGCACCATGGTAAAGCATAGGCCTAAAGACGTAGCCGTCTGTTTGTTGTGAAAAAAGACTTGTACTGAACTCTTTGTGAAAACACTAACTGCCTCAGGTTCCAACCTTGTCACATCACTTCCTGTTAGGACAGGAAGTGATGTGAAATTTTGTGAATGTGGACATATGGAAAGATAGAAGCGTCTTACAATGTGTTTATTGCTGCATGTTAGGGATGTACTGATACCAATACTAGTATTGGTATTGGTGCCGATACCGGGTATTTGGGCGAGTACTCGCTCAAATACCAATCAGAAAGTCAGGCGTCGTGCAATGACTGGCGCCTAGCTTCCTGATTAGTCGCCACCCGGGTTCCTTATTGGGATTTCCGGTATTGGTATTTGGTATCGGGGAGTACCGTGAAAAAATATCGGTACTTGTACTCGATACCGAAAAAACGGTATCGGTACATCCCTACTGCCTATGCTTTCCTGTCCTGGTGACAACCGCTTCTACCATTTCTTGTACGGCTGTCGGGGCCACAGATATAAAGCAAAACAGAAATATTAAAGGTTTTCCATTCTAGTCAAAGCTAAAAAACAAAAAAAAACAAACATTGCCTGATGTTAGACTTCAGCCTGTTGGGGATATTAAACGTAAGAGATACGTACTAAAAAAACTTTTTGGATACATCCAGCTCCTCTCCCCATGCTGCTGCTCCCCCTCTCTGCAATTACCATTTGTCACAATGGCAGTCAGTAATTGCTTTGTATTACACAGCAGGAGTGACTGTCAAAATGCAGCCACCCCTGTGCAAAGTGATGCTGACAATGTACACAGCACTTCACATAATTACACATTCACATCAGTCCCTGCCCTCGAGGAGCTTACAATCTAAGGTCCCTATCTCACATGAACACTGGGCCAATTTAGATAGGAGCCGATTAACCTTCCAATATGGAGTGTGGGATGAAACCGGAGTACCTGGAGGAAACCCACACATGCACAGGGACACGCAAACTCCATGCAGATAGTGACCTGACTGAGATTCGAACTGGGGAACCTCAAGCGGCAAGGCAGAACTGCTAACCACTCGATCACTATCAAAGGCTTGCTATTGAAGCCCTGCCCACTGAGCAGAGGAGCGCCCTGAGAGAGAAAGTTCTTTCTCAGGTCTGCTCCTCTGCCCAGTGGGCGGGAACCAAAGCTAGCCTGCTATCGGTTTTTGCAATTTGAAATAGCCAATAGCAGGCTGGCTATTGAAACCTAGCCCACCAAGCAGAGGAGCAGCAAGATGTACACAAAGAATTTTGTTGCAACTAAATAAATTTGGTTGCTGATTAAATTTTTAATCTACCATCCACCAAGAAACCGGCAATTTCATGTGCATCAAGCCACCGGCACGAAAACAAAAATGATGTCATCAGTGGCGGCTGCTTGAATGCCGGATAAAGGGGAGTTTGCTGTATTTTTCTTCTTTTTTAATCAAATATATTCCCTACTAACCTATACTTAACCCAAATCAGCCCTAAAATAACTCCTTCCTCCACTTAGCTATTATTTTTCTGCTGATTTTTTACTATTGGCTGATCTGGCAGCCTAATTCTGACAAGCTCTATACATTCTCACACAGTGGACTAAAGTCCAATTTCAAGCCATCACAGTCCTGATACATGTTCTCCCTTAGTAAGCCCTGATGAGGGGGGCATTTGAATGAGCCCCCAAAATGTGTTGGCTATTTCTATACTCTCCCCTTTACTCTATGGGGGTTATTCACAAAGCTGTGGAAGACAGCCGAAGTGAAGTAAGCCGAATGCTGGGCGGCTATTCACTTTTGACTTGTACGACTGATTTCAGACGTACATAGTGTTTGGCTGAGCCGAAGTGCAAAAAGTTGAAAAAATATTTTAAACATGTAAATAAATAGTCCATTAAAAAAATAAATAAAGATTTAAAGAAAAAGAAAAAAAACAATTGGGCGGAGCTAGCAGTGCCAGCTAGCTCCGCCCAACTGTTTCCTATTGGCCAGCATCTGCTAGAGTCTTCTAGCAGGCCCCTGCCAATGAATAAAAACTGGGTGGAGCCGGCCGCGTCGTCACGGCTGGCTCCGCCCAGTTGTTATTGTTTCATTATTATTATTATTATACAGGATTTATTTAGCGCCAACAGTTTGCGCAGCGCTTTACAATATAAGGAAGACATTACAGTCACAATACAATTCAAGACAAGATGGTAAGGAGGGCCCTGCCCCTGAGGGCTTACAATCTAAAAGGGGGGGGGGATAATGGCAGATCAGTGTCCCCAGGTCATTTGGGGATGCTGATCTGTCATTGCAACTGGGCGAAGCCAGCCGTGAGATCACAGCTGGCTCCGCCCAGCTGTCATTTGCGGGGCTTACGGCAGGCCGTTCGCCTCGCTTGGGGTGTCACTTCGGCTCAATCAAGCTGAAGCATATGCCTTCAGCTCAGCTGAGCCACTTGGCCGCCTTTGGCTGCTGTACGGGCTATAGAGAATAGCCCGTACAGCAGCCCTTTGGTTCCACTGAACCAAAGGGCTCCGGCGGCCGAAGAGAGCCGAAGGATCAGCTGAAGCTATGGCTTGATCCTTCCTGAATAGACCCATTTGTTGAATAAGATGTATCTGAACTATTAAAGGAATGTGGTGCTTCAAGTCACAATCCTGCAGCTTGACACCAGCCATTGCTTGCCTTTCTTCAGCAAAATGTTCGAACCCCATTACTTTTACAAGGATATTCAGGCCAGGCTTTATCTGCATAACCCAGTCCATACTAAAAAGCTGATGTGGGCTCTGTTCATTACAAGGTGCCCCTCTGTACAGCAGCACACTCAGTGGTGCACGCTTGTCGCTCACTCTACCATATTTAACCCCTTCATGACTGAGGCCCTTTTTTCCATTTTTGTACCCATGTTATATTCCACATTTTAGGCCTGAAAATGACGTAAAACCCCCCAACATTATATATTTTCTGAATGCCAAGACCCTATAGAAACAAGCAAAGGAGCTGTACAAGCAATGCACATATGGATGGAGCTCCATGATGGCACAGCAGCCCACACTGGACCCCAGGCTGAGGATCCACTCCAGTTCACGTAAGGTAGGCAGACTGGGTGGACATTGAAAACATTTTGGAGTTTGTATCTGTGTTTGAGAATGTCTGTGAGTGTGTGATATTGTGTCTGTGGTTGTGTATGTATGTCAGTGTTTTTGAGGGCCTGTTCTAGTACAGTGCGTTAAATTGTACCACACAATCACACCTAACATGCATTCTGGTGTGGGAGGTGTGTTGCATTGCCATTCATTTGAATGGTAACCCAAGCACAACTCCCACCCACAGTTCGTACGCCCAAACCGGAACGCGCAGTACCCTAATGCCGTGCGTTTAATTGCGGTGCCACTTGGGCCGCGACTTAATGACCAAGAACAAATGTGGGTCCTGAGGTTACACAGGCTGAGAACCACTGGTTTATTCATTAAGTTGTAGTTCAGAAGGCAGGCTAAGTGAAATTGTGTCAATGCAATGAGGAAGTCCATCCTATGGGCATCCTCAATAAGTAAGCCTAAAAAATGCTTGATGGATATTATTAGGATTGGGGTAGAACTTATATAAATTCAGTATAGAAATACATATTTATTTTTAGTTTTTGACCATAGATACCCTTTAGAGGTTCTCCCTTTAGTGCAAGCATTCTTAACCAGGGGTACCCATACTCCTTGGGTGGTATAAGAACCAAATGACTGGGTACAGAACTGGATCTATGAAGAATTAAAAAAAGAAGGAACAAGATTCTCTGCATTATTGACTCAAAAGCCCTACACCATAGCCAGTAAAGCAATATCTTTTGAGTCCACTGATGAGGGCTAAGGAGCCTGAAACAGCTGTAGGCAAGTTGGCAATATGCATGTTGGCAATACTGGCTCTGTAAAATGATGGCAGTCAGGGCCATACACCAGCAGTTCTGTATGTACAGATGGCTAAAATGGGCAAAAAGGAATGATTTGCTAGACTCTGCTCTCTTACCCATAAGCAGGGGCAGACCTCCTTGTTTTTGGATTTTATGCTGGAAGTGGGGACTTGTAAATACCTTAATTTATAAGAAGGCAATGTTGTATCTCTCATGATTAAACCTTTACTGAATAAAATTGGAGAAATGGACTTGATGTGTCACATGACATGTGAGTTACATTGTCAGCAACTGGCCCTCCATTCCACGTCTTGATTAGCAACAGCAAAAGATCCTATTAGTTCTATCCAGCTGGTGTATTCGAGATTTGCCATTTTTATGTAAGTAAATAGGATAAAATCCTTATGATTTTCTTCTCTGCTCCTAGCTATCCATGCGGGAAGTAAAACCAAGCTATTGACATCTTTTGATGTCCTACTGGTACCTAATAGGACTGGTGAACATAATGATTTTAACAGTCTGGTGAAGAGGGTATGGACAGCAGGCATAACAGCGAATCATGGGGCCCCATGGCTCAATCTTAATGGGGCCCCCAAGCTAACTTTCTGTGTAGCAGCTGGCAGTGTCAACTGTGACAATACATATCATTCATCTTCAAGTATGTCTAAATCAAGGACAGGCAGCAGGAGAGCTGTCAGCATAATCAGACTACTAGGGGACAAGTGATATGGATACCTTTAGTTCTAGTAGAAGTAGTAGTGGTAATAATAATAATAATAATAACCACAATGATAGTTTGTATTTTGACAAAATTATGAAAGCTCTTGAACGCAATTACTCATTACTTCTAATGCAAACTTATTCAAGTTCATTTCAATTAGGTACAGTCAAACTTTAAAATAACCCCTCTTTAGGTTTGTGTGTTCCCATTCACACAGCATACTGAAAAATTATGTTTTATAAAAATATTTCTTACTGTTCTGGCCCACAGGCAGAGATTTATTGACTAACCTACCTACCTGCCATCTCACAATCGGCCACGAGATGGTGCTAAAGAGAAATCACTTCTATTTCCAGCAGTTAGTGGACTGTTCTTCTATGGTAGGTTCCCAGCAACCTCTAGCTCAAGGAGAAGAACATAAGAGTATTCTGGGAACTCAGCTTCCATTTTGGAACAGAGGAGAGGAGGATCCAGTGCAGGGATCCCAACCGGAAAGAAGCAATTTCAGGGAGGTGTCCCTCTCATTTCAGGGAGGTGCGCTCTCCCCCTCCCCATCCGCTGAGGGGGGGGGTTAGGAGGGCCTGGGAGAGAGCACCCCCCCCTGAAATGATGGCTGATAGCACAGGAAGCAATAGCTTCTTTGCTATCTACAGGTTTTTTGTTTTGTTTTTAGTATTCTGACAGTTGCAGAATAAAAAAAAGGCATTGGAATGCATAGCTAGATTCCTATTGGCTATTTCACTTTGCAATAGCCAATAGCAAACTAGCTATTGCACCCACCCTCTGCTGCTTTTAATCACCAGAAGAGGACCTGATAGAAAACTTCAGGTCCCCCTCTGCTGATTGACCTTTTTTTTTTCTGATTGACGGCAGGCTGCGGCTCCCGATGTTAGAAAAGAAAAAAAAAATGATCGCAGGGAAAGGTTTACTCTTCCCGCGAACAGAGTAAACCTTTCTGGGAGGAAGTGTATCTAATAGCGGGAGACTCTTTGAGCATCCGGGAGAGTTGGGATGTCTGCCAGTGCCATCATCAGCACATGTCTGGAGGAAAACTCTTAAATCCCTCTAGGCAGCATTGCTGATAGGGACAGACTTGTTTTCCTTTATATTTGTAAGCTGTTACAGTATTTACTAGGGAGGCACCAATACTAGTACTAGTGCCGATACCGAGTATTTGGGCGAGTACAATACTTATCCCGATACAGAATCATTACACGAGTCATTACATGCCGCCCGGCTTCCTGATTGGCCCGGGAATTCTGCTCCGTACACTCTCGTCACCGGGGAGCATGGAACTGGCTTCCCAGCCAATCAGGAAGCCGGGAGGCGAATCATTACATACCACCCGGCTTCCTTATTGGCCAGCTTCCCGACCAATCAGGAAGCCTACGGAACTTCTGGCATCAGGAAGCATAGAGCTGGCTTCCTGGCCAATCAGGAAGCCAAGGGCGGGTAATGACTTGCCGCCCGCATCCTCATTGGTTGGGAAGCTGGCCAATCAGGAAGCCGGGCGGCGAGTCCTGACCCGACCCTCGGATTCCTGATTGGCCAGAAAGCTGGCTTCATGCTTCCTCGTCACCTGCTAATCAGAAAGCTGGGCGGCGAGTCATAACACGCTGCTCGGCTTCATTATTAGGACTTCTGGTATCAGTATTCGGTATCGGCGAGTACCACAAAAAAAATATCTGTACTCGTACTCGATACGAAAAAAGCAGTATCGGTGCATCCCTAGTATTTACATGATCATATATTGATTGTATGTTTTCAGGTTCTTCTTTTACCAACTTAACCCTGTTTTGTTAACCTCTTGCCGTCCGCCCGTAGTAAAAAAACGGACGGACGGCACTGCAGCATCTGCGGGTTGCCGTCTCCAGACGGCAATTTTTTTCTGCTCGCGCGCGCCCCCTAGCGGGCACGCACGGGCAGAAAAGACCCGCTAAATGCACACACCCGTTACCGGGTGTTTCACATATAGGCGATCGGCGGGTCCATAGCCCGCCGATATTTCCTTAATATAGTAAAAAAATAAAACCCCCAGTGGTGAATAAATACCACCAAAAGAAAGCTCTATCTGTCCCCAAAAAAGGGTATAAAATTCATTTCAGTACAGCGCTGCATGACGGAATAAATGTCAGTCAAAGTACCGCAGCGCTGAATACTGAAAAATGGCCTGGATGGGAAGGGGGTTTAACACCGCGGATGTCAACTGGTTAATAAAGCTTCAAGATTTCATCCAGTCTGGCTTATTGCCGGATAGGAGGGTTTATAGCTGCATGTCGTGCTGTATACAGGCCACAGGGTAACGTGTAGAGGGGGCAGAACACTTAACTTTCTTGTTGTTTTTTGGATCAGGATTGTAAAATATTCTGAGAAATGTCAGAGAGACATGTGGGGGCAGAGTCAGTTTCTCCTCACTAAAGAAGAACTAGACTTCAACATTGTCTGTCCTAGCAAAGGGTCAAGGTTCTCGAGGCATTGTATGTTAAATACCGTATTTTTCCGTCTATAAGACGCCCCCATGTATAGGATGCCCAAAATTACCCAAAATTCAGAAATCAATATTTTCCATTCTCTTTTGCATAACTGATTAAATCCAGTTTAATTTTTGCAAAGTAAGACAGCCGCTTACTGGTACCGGTATTTACCGGTATTTCTTTTTGTTTTCTGACATTTTTATGGGCTCCCTGTTGCATCTGGGCACTGGCTACACACTCTCCGCAGCATCAGCTGACGTCAGGTACATAAGGCTCATGATTGGAGGAAACCTGTTAGCTTGTCTCTGCAATCGGAAGTTTCACTCGTGAGGCTAGTTTGCAGAGGTATGGGCAGTTCGCAACCGCGGTTCTACTTTCGGCCCCCCGAAAAGGTAGGTACATATTTTTAAGAAAAAGTATAGTCTTATACATGGAAAAATACAGTAACTCTAAGGAATGTAAAAAAATATTACCCTTGCAGTGGGGCCACCCCCGCACTTCAAGGGTTAAGTGCTTGTTTTCTCTAGCGGTCTCAAGTAAAGCAGATGTACTGACCTGAAAAAAAAGTTTATTTTATTTATCTTTACCTAAATGAAAAAAAAAAATGAAATATTTGTTATGAGCCAATACCTGCAGAAGAAAGCCTCATTTGTCTAAAAAGAAACAAACAAAAACCGCAATGTGTAGATCGTTAGTAATGAGATAGGTATTGCTGAATCAGCAGGCCCAAAGCTTGCTCTGGATCACAAGGAATAAATCATAGTTGGCCCTGAAGCAGTTAAACCAACACAATGGTAAGATGAATTATATGAAAGTGTACCTACAGAAAAATCTCTGCAATTGGAACTAGACAGCAAAATAAAAATAAAATAAAAAGACAGAAAAGCAAAAAAAAAAGCTTTTGTCTGGAAAGAATAATAGATTTATATATTCAATATATCTTTGCAATACATGCACATTTCCCCATCCCTTTAACCACTTGCTGCGGGTAGCTGTACGGCGGCCCAGCAGACGTAGTTATACCAAGAACACAGCTGCTGCAGCCGTGTTCTTGGTGTCATTTTAAACAGCCGGCGATTGCTGTTAAATATGCAAGTGATCCGGCGTCTATACAGCCGGCGGGTTGTTTGTACAGATTGCCGGCATGTACTGCCCCCACCCCCTCCGCCGCCACCGGCTTTCCCCTGGCTCTGCTGTCCCCCAAGCCCAGGACCGGCACGGCGGGTCTCCCTGTAACAATCGGAGAGAGATCAGCAGGCTTCCAGCCGCTGATCTCTCCTCCGATCACTGGACCCAGAAGTGATGTGTATTCCATCACTTCCAGTGTCACTGTTTATATTCTCCGGCTCTTAGAGCCAGGAGAAGAAGCTGGTGAAGCAGATCCCTGTTTCCTCAGCTTCTTTGGGGTCCCTAGGTGACATTAGAGGCCTGAAAGACCCTGATGTCTCCATAAAGAGGACCTAATTGAAAAAAGTTTCCCAGCACACTCACAAACCAGCATGCAAACAAAACAAAACAAAAACTTGTCTCACCGATTAGGTAAAAAACAGAGGTTTAAAAGAGGACCTGTCACATCCAATTTGCTATCACATAGGGGGCTTGTTATCCCCCTATGTGATAGCAATAAGGTTCGTGAAAAAAAAAATGTAAGTAACAGATAAAAAATAAATGCAAAAAAAAATGTTTAAAGTCCCCCGCCCCCCACGTGCACGCACATACATACGCTAACACGCGTTGGTGCGCCTACATGCAAAAACGAAAATTTTGCTACACGATACATATCGCTGTGAACGTCAGAGTGAGAGCAATAATTCTAGAGCCTTTGATCACTGTTAGCACTAAACTGATGAGCAGTAAAAGCTTTTAAATTGTTACCTATGGGAAATTTTGGGTACTGTAGTTTTTTGCGGCTTCACGGGTGAACGCAATTTGAAGGCTTGACATGTTTGGTGTCTATTTACCCGACGTGACCCCGTCTTTTATATTTTACCAAAAAATTGGGTATTATATTCGGTTTCTGTGCACTAAATTTCATTTTAGTGTATTTTATCCTAAAAATACCGGTTTGATAAACATTTGCGCAAATACCGTGCAACGTAAAAAAATGCAACTGGCATCTTTTTATTTTACAGAGCCTCTTCTTTCAGGAAAATTCAGATTTTATCATGTGTGTGCAAATAGTAAGAAATTGCTCCAGACAGCAAGTGGTTAAACATGTTGCAGGTAGAAAGAAACCTGTTGATCTGTCAGAAATCCAGTGTGATCCTAACTTTGAACTGGCAACACTGCATCTGCTGAACTGAATCCAAAACAGTGTTAAAACGGCAGTAGCCTAGATTTACATTGTAAAGCGCTGCGCAAACTGTTGGCGCTATATAAATCCTGTATAATAATAATAATAATACCTTCTCACCTAGTGATGAGGGAGCATGGAGACAGCTTCCCATTACACGCCGCCCCAGCTTCCGGGCTAATCAGGAAGCCGGGTGGCGAGTCATTACACTTTACTTCCGGTATCGGTATTTGGTATTGGCGAGTACCGGAAAAAATATCGCTACTCATACTCGATACCAAAAAACTGTGTCGGTGCATCCCTAATAAATAGTACAGCATAAGTACTATTTTTTATATAGTATATAAGCATATAGTATATCTTATTTATAGTAATAGTATTTATTTATTATATAGCTACTGTAGCTATATATTGTACCATGTCAGGAAATCATTTATTATTGTGTAAGATTCTCCGCAATACCAGATTTCACCAGCAGGTGGCACCTACACTATTGCCTTTGAGAAATGTAAAGTTTACAATAAACTGTTATGAATGCAATGTGTTATGTATCATATAATATCCCTTTACCCAGCTGGGTATAAATGGCTTTCATAAAGTGTTTAGTATATCTCATTCTTGCTCCATGAGATCAATCATCTTACAGTTTCCAAGTTTCAGTAACTCTTTATTTACATTCATATACAATTCAGATGGGAGAACTGCTATGATGTTCAAAGAGGCATATACAAGATTAAGATGTTTCCTTTGAGAAAACAATTATCATTCTGTTTGCTTTGGCTTTGATGCAGGATCCATGATACATGATATAATTCTCTTCTAATATTCTGCAAACACTTTGTTGTTGCTGTGAAGGCAAATAAGAAACTCAAATGTATTCTTAGTAAGGGAACATTTTGAGTTATTATCAGGACATGTTTTATGTGACTAAATATTTATTTGCGGTTTTGTATTTTAAATAATGCATTTCATGTACAGATTTTTAACCTCCCCCTCTAGTGTTGGTCAATTAGGGTTTCCACCTGCCCAGGATTCACCCAACAGTCCGGGTTTTGAATGCTATGTCCAGGTTTCATTGCAGCAGAAACACGGACACAAGATGTCAGGCAGACAGGGGCAACCAAAAATAGGATAGGGGCTACTGGCCCCCCACTGAAAAGAGTCTCAAATGTGATATTTACATATGAACGGGTGGCGATCTTTACATATAAATAAGCCACGACTAATTCTCCCAAAAAATGTCAGCGCTTCACTAGATTGTTTGGGTTTCCCTCGAAAACAAAGGGGCAGCCCTATGGTCAATATATCACTACTAGTTAGCATTGTTGCACGCGTGGAGCTGCAATGCATGCAGGCCCACCAGGAGTTGCATTGGGTTGCCCTTGAGAATCAAAGGCAACGTAGCACATTTAGAATGCAGCACTGTACATGTGCGATTTCCTTTGCTGAGAGCACCAGTCTGTTCATAACCAAGAACCAGTCTGTTCATAACCTTTTTGATAATGTAAACAGAGCTGCACATGCAAAGTTTAGTGAACAATCCTGGCATCTGCCGGGTGCTGGGATGAATCAACTCCTGTGCGCATGTGTGGGCCGTCATCCTGGCACAGCCAATCAAGATGGTTGAAGATCCTGAACCTGGAAAACCAAGCGTAGATGTTGGCACTGTCGAGGGAACTCTTTGATAGTTGGGTGACAATTTAGGAGGAAGTGCCAGAACGAGGACCTACATGGCAGGATCAACAGGCAAGTGTCCCTGCTTGGTTTAGGGTGCTGGTGGTGCACATTAAACTGGGGGGGGGGGG
>NW_017308671.1:140651-153747 GCF_000935625.1 Nanorana parkeri
TTACAGGTTGGATAGGGCGGTGTGCTGGCAGTGCCCATTAAGGGGAAGGGGTTGCTTTTGCCCTGTCTGGCGTCCCGCCCAGCTCACTGACGTCACTGGTTGCCAGGATCTGGGTGGAACGCCGGCCAGAGTGTCACAGGTTGCTAAGCTCTAGTAACCTGGGATGCTCTGGCTGGAAAGGAAGCAGCAGGCACACCTACCGCCCCCCTACATGATCCAATGTGATGCCGTCTGAGGAAACCTCCTCAGGCTGCTTCATTATAGGGATGGCCCTATCACCAGGCATTCTTTTAATAAGTGCTAAAGATTTGAAAAAAAAATTGAAAACGGGCTTTGAAATCACATTGACATATTAAAGAGACACTGTCCCCTTTCTCATGCAGGGCAAAGTGACAGTGACGACCTGTGACAGTTTTATTGTCACAGGTCGGCTAGAACTATGAGGTGAGTGAAAAGCACTCATCTCATAGTTCTCCTTTAAGGTCTGGGTGTTTTTTTTACCTTAATGCATTCTCTGCATTAGGGTAAAAACTGCCCAGAACCTTTTTCTCCCCCAGTCACCCTCCGTCACCCCCCCACACTTACCTGTCAGCGACGCTCGTCCCCACCGACGGTCCCAAAGTTATCCTCCGTTCCCTGCACTTCTTGGTTGCAGGGAGAGGATACTGATGGCAGAGGAGCCATAGGCTCCTTCTGCCTTCAATCAAAGAGAGAAAGGGAGTGACCAGCCACAGGTCTGTGTGTGTCTATGGACGCACACAGCCACTGCAGGCACGAGCGCACACGGGTGCCTCCATCAGAACGATAGTGGCACCCGTGCAGGGGGCGGGGGGAAGAGCGCTGCGGGGGCCCACTAAAAAAAGGGCTTGATTATTATGCAACATAAACATTTGCAACTGCTACCCTGCTTTCAGGAAATATAAAATTCTGGGGGGTGTTAAGTAACTCCCAGGCCTAAAATGTGGATTATAACACATGTGCAAAAAAATGCAGTGAAAGGGTTAAGGCCGGGCTGTTAAACGGCAAAAGAAAGAAGTGTTTATGTTGTGTATAGGAAACAATACTTTTCATATTGAGATTAAACATATAATAAATTCAGCACTTTCAGCTAATCCTCCTTTCTTCTTTTTCTGTAACTTTTAATGGATCGTCATGAGGATTCTTCAAAGATGAAATTGAAGTAAATCAGCCTTTTGAGACCTCAGAAGCGTTTTCCTTTAGTGTAATTCTAATGAAAGATTCTTTCTTAAAACTGCGCCAATAGGAAAATAAATTATACATCTCAGCACAGCTGTGAGGGGGCCGGTTAAAAAATTTGAGTAAGTAATGGATAATGACAACGCCTGTGATAGTTGCGGCATGCAGGTTACCGGATACAGCAGATCTGAAGTGTTATTACATTGTTCATGTATCGTGGTAAATAAAAGGTGGCAGAGGGACCCTGAGCAGAGAGGTATCTAGACAGTCCAAGTGATCTTCATTGCCGTTCGACATGCAAGCTCCTGAAAAATTTGGTTCGGTTCAGATATTTCCGGATTCGGGTCCGAAATTCAATTCGGGTCGTGTTTCGGATTCGGACAAAATCCGAATTTTCATTAGTTTCGGATGAGTTTACGAATATTTGTTTTGCGAATACCACAGAAACCATATACAGATATTAATACTAAAGCTGAATCTCCTAGACCCAAATGGCATGCAATATCCAAATTTCCGAATCTTATTTGGGAGCTCCCGAATGCCATTCGGGTCTGGGAGCCATATAAATATATTACTAAAGCTGAGGCTCCCAGACCCGAATGGCATTCAGGAGCTCCCAAATGTAATTGGGATCCCGAATTCCATTATATGGATATACTGTATGTGGCTCCCATGTTGCTGTAACCAAAATTCGTCTGCAGACCCATTCGGATGCATTAAACCGAAAAACACATCTGATTGTCCAGGAAAGTCACATGTCAATTTGGAGACGGAAATTCGGATTCGGATACATTTGGATGCATTGGGATTCGGAAATTCGGATGTGTCCGAATGCCTGAATTTTGGAAAATTTGTCAGAATTTTGATTCGGAGCGAAACGAATCGCACATGTCTAATTGTCGTGACATTCTCCACATATGTTCATGCTGTCTTGTAATTGTGCTACATTGCTAGGTTCTGTCGCTGTCAGAAGCTCACAGGGCACCTACAGTGTACTACACCTGCAAGAGGTTGGTCACTCTGCAGCTGCCCACCTGACTTCAATCAGGAGTGTTTAAAGGAGAACCATGGGGGTCAGTGTTTTTCCCCATAGTTCTCCCCAGGGTAACGGGAGGACATACATTAGCATCCTCCTGTGACCCAAAGCTCAGTATACCGCGAGCTACAGCTCGTTGGTATACTGAGACCGCCGCAGCCGGGACGGATCCCAACATTACTGTCAAGATCCACCCATCTGCGTGATTGACAGCTGGCTCTGCCTATCTAGAGGCAGAGCCAGCTTTACCCGCTCGCTCCCCCGTCCGTTCTGCCAGTCACGTTGGAGGATCGTAGTGGGGAGGGGGTGGGGGGGGACTCCCTGCAGAGAACCTGAGTGACAGTCACGGCTCTCTGCAGGGACATGATCGAGAAGTGAGCGAGCGACGGTATGTGTTCGCTCACTTAGAGCCGACCTGTGACAGTTTCATTGTCACACTTCGGCTCGAACTATGAGGTTGAGTGAAAATAACTCAGTTATTACTCATAGCTCATAGTTCTCCTTTAAATGGAGCTTTGATCAGTGCTTGATTAAAGGTTTGTCTTGCAACTTTTCTTGTTTTTTGGACTTCTTTATTATGAACTCGGACTTTCCTTGAATTTTACTTTTAGCTTGTTTTATCTGCCCTGATCTCCAGCTTGTTCTCCCTACTTCCTGTCTGTCTGACTGTTTCTGATGAGTTTTTACTGCATTTTCTTTTGCCTGCATGTTGTCTCTCACCCTCCAAGGACACAGCATTCCATGGCAAATGGATTTTACCTTAGCCTCTGTTCCAGCAAGATCACTCCATACATTTCCCCCATTCACTATTGCTTTCACCCTCAACTACACAATCACAGGTTTTACAAGCCGGGGTACCATGAGACATTGCAGTTCCATTCAGTCCCTGAAATTGTGCCTTCCCCCAGTGTCCCTGGGTAGAATTGCCTCTGTACAAAGGATGCAATTGCTACACACCTCATTTTTTTTTTCTTGTTACATTCTGAATGCAAGATATCTTCCCCATAGTCCTGTGTAAGTGCCCCCCTCCTCCCCGATAAAGAGTAAAGCCATGTCCACAGGCTCTATAGAGTATGCAAAGACCATTATGAGACATATCCAGAGACGTCCTGAGCATAAAATGTAAAGACAGCCGTGGATGTGAACCAGTGTTAAGTCTAGATCTCAGGGTTGTCATATAGATCATAGGTGGAATGAAGGGTGTGTGTGTGGGAGGGGGGGATGGGGTGGAGTCTAGATCATAGATGGAATGAAGCATGTGGGGGGTGGGCACAAGTACAATTATTCTTTAAACTACGGATCAGTTTTAATGTACAATCTCCAGGACAAGCAAATTCTGTCCAGATAAAAGAAGCATTTATATTCTTTCTGGAATCTTGGTATGATTTGGGTATTTCTTCCAGATCTGTGTAGTAATCCAGTGTGAGACTTGGAGCTTCTTGTAATAAAGACCGGCCAATGCTACTCTCTCTTTGTACAGAGTGGCTGGTCTTGTCTCTGCCCCTTCCTGTAGTTTTCTGCAGGTAGCTTGTAGTGGGTGGAGCCTGATAGGTCCCTCCCACAGCTCTGCTCTCTGTACAGGCCATGTACAGCACAGTAATGATGTCACTGCAACATGTTCAAGGTAATAACTGGGTTACAAAGGCATAGCCTACTGTAGTAAAAAAAAAGGTGGATGTGACAGTGCTCCCTCCCTCCAATGAAACGGTGCATGCTTTTGGATAAATGCACTTTTTGATCAAAGGCACATTCAACAACAACTAGTAGGTGGCTTAAAGTGGAACTTTTTTTTTTAATAGAGTTGGGAAAGTTTGACACCCATTTGGGATTTTTATTACTGTCCTTTGGGTCCATTGAAATTGATGGATAACACTTGGTTCTGAGACAGTTGCACAGCATTAGCTTCATATTGTGTTTTTGAAGCAGGAAGTAAAAGGTAAATCTCCCTAATGGGGGCACAAACAGTTAAGAAACCTGACAGTTCTAACCCTTCACCAATCTTTTGAACAAATTTGCCTTGGGTTTTATTTTAACTTAAATGCATCTTTTTGTCATTCCTACTGTATTATTTTTTTGTACTGTATTTCTCCATTTTCCTCTTTTCCTCTTCATCTGATAATATTAAAGATTTTCCCACCACAGGAGTCAAAAATAATATGTTCCTGTAATTGTATTCTTTTTCTTTATCTCCTGTGACTCATATTCATTTAATGCTTAAGCAATGCACAGAGTCAGAATGTAGCTCTGCGCTGCCCTTTCCCATCGACTTTTGTTCCCTTTCTTCCCATCAGCCTTTGCTCCGTTCTTCACAAAGTATTAATATCAAATAAAAATTCCCTTTTTGGTTGCCCTTTGTCTTGACCTTCAGCATGTTGCCTTCTACTTCCTCCAGAAGCTATCAAACCATGTGTAAATTTTTCAGTGTCAGGAGTGCACGCTAGCTATTACTTTAGTTGCAACCAAATGCCGAGGACTTTTGTAGTCTTCCGGGAGGTGGTGAAACAAAGATCTGGCCGTATTGTTAAAGTTGAAGCGTAGGTGTCGCAATCATCCAAGTCAGATTTACTGAATAAGCTAGGCAGCTCTCCGAACAGTTTGTGAAAGTTTTGACAACTTTATAATTTTACTTTAAAGGATTCCTGGGAATAAAATCTACCATCTAAATTAAAGCGACACTCTTGCTTTGTCGCTGTAAAAGAAGACAAGATGCAATTGGCTTTCCAATGACAAATGCTTCTCTGATGCTGAGAAATCTTCTGCTGACGTCCGAAGGGAAACTGAGACCGAGTACCAATCTCCTGGGCCCCCGACAATTCTCAATGGTTTCTCCAGTTAGGAAGATTGTGCCCACCTGCATAGCCTGATTGTAGCAAGTGCATGTGCACATTTTTGAACGTAGAGTCTGTGCATGGTTTTGAACATAGAGTTGTACAGTAGAGTTGTGCTGTCATGCATTCATCTTGCGGTGTGTGTGTAAACATGCAAGCTCCTTGCTCACAGTGGCTCCTAGCACTTCCAGGCCTCTGTGCTGAGAGGTCTTCAGCTGTACCCTTAACCAGTGATTTTGTGATCTGGCTCTGTGATTCCTGTTACCGACCCAACTTGTTCCTTGACCCATCTGCAGCTTGTCTGCTAATCTGCTACTGTACCGACCCTGGCTTGTTCTTCAACTATGTTTCCAGCTGCCTTGTTCCTGACCTCTTCTTATGGTATTCATCAGTGGTATTAATCTCGCTGTCAATCCAAACTACTTGATGACTGCACCCTTATGTTCCATTAATGCCAACATCATCCACCTGTGCTCTTGCCACTCCTTTCTCCCTACGTTCCCTGTTGTCTTACTCAGGAGTGTTTAGACTGTAGCAATAAAAGAGGCGTCCCTCGTCATCTTGAGCTTCCAACCCAGGTATGTGACACCTCCATATCTCTCATCTATTCTGTAATGGGTGTAGGCCATAGCAAGGAACCAGTGAGAGCTGTGGGGGACCTAGAAGATCAACAGTCCCAAAGTGGTGTTTGGTTGGTGCGGGCAGCAGAAAGATAAGTCACATCTGCTATTTATACTTCAATATGTATGATAGAGCTGTAAGCCTATTTGTATATAAGTTCTACCAATAAATACATATTTATTGGTAGAACTTATATACAAATAGACTTACAGCTCTATCATACATATTTACATAAAATTATTATATTTTCTTTTTGCAAGGTCAAGTTCAATAAAGCTTGATTGCCAACAGTGCAAGCAAATAGGACAATAAACCATCTCTATGCAGGATGTGATCGAAAATGTTTCTGGTAGGATGATGCAGTGCAATATTGACCTTGTCATATGCAATCCAGCTTCAGAAAACGTAGAACTGGAAACAAAGAAATTAAGTGAAGAAGAGAGAAGATAAGATGGAAAGAAAAAAGGTGGAAGGGGACAAAGGAAATGTGGGGGAAGGGAGGGAAAGAGAAAGAGGGTAGGGGAGAAGGGGGGAAGGTAGAGTTTTGTAACGGCACCCATGGCCTACAGGGGGCAAGCATCATTCAATGTTATCTTGTCCTTCAATTGTAGAAGACACCTATCAAAACAGGTTGGGAGGAAATGCCTAACCAAATTTAAAAATTTCCACATTTTGTCAAAATTGTGCATTCTGTTGTGTAATTGTCATCTTTTCATATACCAAAGTCCCCTCTGTCATGTTGTTAAAATAAATGTATCCTGTCTTCGTTTACAGGCGTGTTTTGCTTTTAAAGTTTTTCTGTAGCAATAGGGTTACTTTAAAGAGACTCTGTCAGTTTGTATATTTGAAAGAACGAAACCCTCTGCCCACATTACCATCTTCACGGGTTTTTTTTTCATATGGTTTGCATTAAGCTATAACCCTTAAACAATTTAGAGACACCCAGTTTTTGTGGGTGGGTCCTTATCACCTTGTAAATTGCTCTCCCAGGTTGACATCTGCTGACATCAGTTAATTACTTTCTCCCCTCCTTCACGTGACAGTGTTTTGGGTGTGACAATTGGGCGTTGAGGCCAGAACACTGCATTCTGGTAAGAAGGGAAGAAGGTAGTCCATCCCTATAATGATGCAGCCCGAGGCACCCACATTGCGATCATCTGTGAGCTGGGTGGGATGCCAGACAGAGCCATACCCAGAGGTAGCAGCACCCACCATTCCAAACGCCCCCCCCTGTAAGGTTCGTCACCAGCACCCCACCACCCCCAGGCGGCAATACTGTAGGGACACCCCTGGAAAGAGGTCACATGCTTCCTCATGCCTAGGAATTTTCTAAATACAGAAGTTATAGGGCATTGAATGAAGACCTCAATATATGGCTCTTGCCATCATTGCTTGTCAAAAAAGAAATTATGTTTCTGCTCATAAGATACGAACAATAAAAACTTATCCAAACATAATTCACAAAGACTGAGCACACAGATTATGGACAAGTAGGAGAACACCTCACAGAGTTAATGAAATGCATGCCAGTCTTTCTTCTGTTCCAGAAAAGGTCAGAGCATTTTTGCATGGCATCTGTTATGTAACATTATCAAAGAGCGCCTAATGCTCAGTTCACAGGGTTGGTAAGACTGATAATGTCAGACAGAAGCTCGCACATCAACTAGACGTCGTGATCAAATAAAACGTATCTGGCTTGTATGGAAACACTGACCTAGATTCATCGCCAGCATTTGAAATCGAGGATTTGTACTTCTTCATACTCTGTGCCCTTATCAGGCTGAATGTCTCTTTCAGCTCAACAGTGAAAATATTATTTGTTCCTCTTAATAATTCCTTGTGATTTCTTAAACTGCGGATGAATGCAAAATATTCTAAAGTAGACCAGTCAATATGAATGATCTTTTCTGTCCTTTGTAGTGAAAGCGTACGGTTCGTTTATATGCCTCCATCACATGTATGACTGCAGAGGGATCTTAGCGCACATTTAGGGTCATTTCACAAAACTTTAACACAAGGATAAGAATCTTTATTTCAGTCATCTGAATGTCATTTTCAAATCTTCTTAAAAGTCTACAGGCTGTCCCCAAGTTACAAACATCCGTCTTACATACAACTCCTACTTACAAACGGAGGCTATTACTGCACAGCAGAAGTAGTTGTAATGCTACCGCGCTCGTGCCGATGAGGAGTGCCCGCCTTTTTGGGTCTGGTTCGTAGTACTGTACGTACATTACAGGAAGTTGGCTCTTGTAAGATGTGCAGACGAGGGGTGCCCGCCTCTTCTTCCGGGTCACTGTGAGGTTTTTACTGCTGTCTGTATCCTCAATAGAAAGGTTTAAACTCACTGCCTGTCCTTGAGACAACAGGAAGTGAAAGGAAATCTACCCCTAGGAAGGGAAATTTATTCCTGTAAGAGTGATCATGGGAAAAAGATGTCTCCACTGACGCTTTATCACCAATCCTTGTTTCCAGGACAACCCAATATTTCAAAATCCAGTTGTCACAGGGACTTAAAGTAAGGGGAAATCTTCTGAACAGGGACACACACAGCAAAACAAACTTTACAGGGGGTAAACCCTTCCATTTGCTATCCAAAACAAAACAAAAGCATTTTTGGCTGGAGTTACACTTAAAAAAATTACCTGTTCCAACTTACATACAAATTCAGCTTAAGAACAAGCCTACAGTCCCTATCTTGTTCGTAACCTGGGGACTGCCTGTATGCTACTTTTCAATACACTTTATTTCGTTTTGAAACATATAGTACCATGCGTTGAGCATGACAACATCACAACAGACACGACGTTTAGCGAGGAATTTGTCCATCTTCCCGACCGTCCAGGGGGGAACGAGTGGTTAGAGGGTACCTCAGGCGAAGTTAGATTAGCTGAAATATGATTTTATATGCGAATGGGCGCTGGCCGTGCGGGAGCTCTTCACTCTGCTTCCACTACATAGGGCGCCGGAACCGGAAGTCACCTATGCTACTTTTCATTGTCTGTGTTTTTTTGTGGTAAATACAGTAAAATAAGGAGGCTATGAAGGGCAGTGTTTTGGCATCATACACATTTTAGACAAGTTGTGATGAGCTTCTGTAGCCCTCAGGAGCCATTTAGTGGATTACATTCTTAAATAATCCCTGAGTAGATGTGGGTGGCTTAGTGGTTAGCATTTCTGGAGCTTACATGTTCTCTCTGGGCTTGTATGGATTTGCTCCCACACTCCAAAGACATGCTGGAAGATAAATTGGGCCTAGTGTGTGCGTGCAATAGGGACCTTAGATTGTAAGAGCAGGGGCTGATATGAATGTGTATTATGCAAAGTGGTGCGTAAATTGTTGGTACTATATAAATACATGTAATCAATGTACAACAGCAGTATGATTTGTGAAAAAATGGTGGAGATTGATGTATGTGGGAGTGATTGGATCTGGTTGGATGACAACATTGTCATTGGTTTTATTTCACAATGGGAAGTTGCTTTGAGTTCACTTTGCATTAACTATACAACTGCTAGTATAACTGCTTCTCCAATAACCCCTAAATTTTATTTTAAAGACCAAATGCACTCAAAAATAATTTTTTCCCGCTCCTCCTAGCTGCCTCTAACCCATCCTGCCAGGCTTTTTTTCCCCCTTACCTTGTGAAGTCAGATATACTCACCTAAGCTTCCCCTCTAGGTCACTCACCACTGCTGTTTCTGGGTGGGGAGACCACAAATTCAGTGATGCAACGGTATATAGGACCGCCAGTCCCCTTCATTTCCTTCCACTGATGTTGGCCTTCTTCTGGATCCTGAGAGGACCCTGGCCAATGGACATCCAACAGGAAGTGTCCACATCACGCAGATGCTGACGTGGACACTTAAAGAAGGACCTGAGCAGGAAGTAACCAGAAGAGGGCTACGGTGTCATGTGACTCCGGTTTAAGGTAAGTAAAAAGGCTTTTGGATAGGGTTTTTTTTTAACCTATCGGTCAGATAGTGGCGCATTGGAGGGAGTGGGGTGCGGGGGATGACATGTATCCTACAGTTGGGCTTTATATTTGATGTAATTTTTTAAAAGACTCTACCTTCTATCATTAAAAAGCAATCTTTGGGCTCCATGCAAGTATCTCTGCCTCTGCTAGGTAGTGCTTTCTAAGACAATGATGTGGTCAGCCTAAAAGCAGGTAGAAGCCTTTCATCAGTCTTCCCTGACAGTGACTCTGACTGTACATTGTAACCTGGGTACATCTACATTCCTCCTCAGTATACTTTGCAAATGCAGAACTCTTAGGACTGAAATAGGGGCCTGTGGACTTGTTTTTAAATGTCTAGGCTCCTGGTTTGTCATTCAGCTGTTGACTTTGCTATAAAACACATCACAGACCTGGAAATGGCATATAACCAGTGAACTCTGAAAAGTTTGCAGTCCCCTCCTGGATACTTGTTCTGGGTTATTGACATCCTAGGTAGTGAAGCAAGGATAAGGCTGACAGCGTCATCCTGGATGAGATAAAAAGATGAGCTTGTTCTTCAAGGAGCAAGTGCCTTGAATGATGAACGCTGATTAACCCGACTATGGCGTTAACCCGTGTTTACAAAGTGTTTAAGGCGCTTTGCAAAATGCCCACACTGTGTTGGTTTTCTATTTTTTCCTGGGATATGTGCAATCTGCACAGCCTTCCCCGGGCGACTTTGAAACTCAACAGTGGTGGTTGAGCCACCTCCGCTGTCACACCCTCTCCTGCACATATTGTTCACCATCATATCCTCAGCACTCATCCTCTGCACCTAAAGTATTGCCTACTGTCTGTCATACCACTGCTCATATTGCCCTCTCTTATACCCTTTGCATTCTTCCCCTGCAAATATTGACCTCTCCTATACCTTCTGCATTCTTCCTTTATACATACTGGTATCTCTCATACTTTGAACTTTTTCCCTGCACCTACTAACCTCTATCATACCCCTTGTACTCCTCCGAGTCCCATGCACACAATTCCCTCTCTCATACCCTCTTTGCTCTTTCCATGTATATATTGCCTTCTCTCATACCCACCCTGCAATTTCCACCTTCACATACTGACTTCTGTTATATCCTCTGCACTCATTTCCTGCACATACCACTCGCTGCCATGCCCTCATGCCTCCTCTGCACATATAGCACTCTGTCATACCCTCTGTACTCCTCCTTTGCACATACTGCTCTCTTTCATACCCTTCATACACATCTCATGCACATACTGCTTTAATAAACACTTGCTAAATGCCCACACTGGTTTTTTTCTGGGATTCTGGGATGTTTGCAACCTCCGCAGCCTTCCCCCAGTGCCTTGAAAACTCAGCACAATGCTAGGTAAACACAATAGGCACCGTTACATTGACATCAAAGGAGGCTGCTGCCAGGCTTCAAAGCCTACTGAAAGCGACATGGGGTATTTCTTTTGCTGTACCTTAGATGAATGTGACACAACCACACATGTGTGAACTACAGTGTGCTAACCATTTTCCAATCCCTCTTGTATGTTGACAGGTGGTAGGGATGCTTTGAAAATGTGGCTCCAAGGATTCGTTTTGCAGTATGTGTGAACTAAGCCTTAAGAGCCAACAATGGCAGCCCCCGTATTTTTATCCCAATTTCACTTTAAACACATCTTTAATCCCTACAAATCAAAATGCTCTGTGGAAACTTCAGTGTTAGTACTCTAAGGCATTATTGGCAAACCAACATATCTCTTGGAAACTTCCTATAAAAAGAGAAAGTTTTTATTTCCTTCTAATCTTTATTTATTGTACAAGTGCCAGACAGTTGTTAAAATGGAGCGTGATATCTCTTAAATTGCTTGGCTGATTTGAATATTTATGAAATTCGCAGCTATTAGGAAAACCTTGACTTCGCCAGCGCTATGTGCTGTGCATGGTAACAATCTTCAGTCATTTGGGTTGTTTTTCTTTGCAGTTTTGGGCCTGGAAGAGTAATCATACGTCAAGGTCACGTCGCTCAGAACTTCTACCTGATCCTCTCCGGCACTGCCGTCGTCACCAAGGTGTCACACAGTAAGAAGACGGGTGAGCTTTTCTCTAAGACTGTGGCCTTCCTGAAGAAAGGGAAGTACTTTGGGGTAAGTAGCCGCTAGTTCACCGAATTCCCATTTGCATAAAGCAGACAGATGAAGCTACGCTACAGATAAGGGAACATTTGCAAATTATAGTGACTAATACATTCTTGTTTGTGCTGAGTGTTCTTGGGAAGCATCCAGTGCCTCTGTGCTGATTTAAAATCAATCAATCAAGCGTTAATGAAAACATACAGACAAACATCACAAATCAGGGCTCGGTGCCACAAATCTACCCGGAGCTTTGATTGACTTCAAACTGTTGCTAACAAACTTTGTTGAGATGTTTTAGAACTTGCATTTACACTTTTTTATTCCTTTAGAATTCTTAAAGTTGAATTAAACCTTCCCTTTTTTTGTATATATCTACTGCTAGCAAGCAGTATACACTGAGTGGCCAGATTATTATGACCACCTGATGTTTGTAGGAAAATTAGCTATAATTTTGCGCTGAAGTTGCTAGAGGGCCAGACCATTATAAATAGGGAAGCAGGTTGTTTACCACGACAGTAGAAGTGATTTTTTTTCTGAAGATATGAGTAAACAACGCGATTTAACAGCCTTTGAACGTGGGATGATTGTTGGCGCTCGGAGCCATGGAGCGAGTATCAGCAAAACAGCAGAATTCGTTAAATGTTCAAGAGCAGCTGTTGTTAAAGTGTTTAAAGACTGGACTGTCAGCCAAAAATCTGGGTCTGAACGTGCGAATTGTGGTCGTCACCGACTAGTCAATGTTAGGGCAGAACGGAGAGTGGCAAGACTGGTACAAGACAACAGAAGGGCAACAGTGCAGTGTCAGATTCCTCACATCACCTTTCAACATCTTGTGGAGTTGAGAGGCGGCCCAATGAAGTCATCTCGTGGAGTCATCTCGTGGAGTCATCTCGTGGGCCAACGAAGTACTGATGGGGTGGTCATAATAATCTGACCACTCAGTGTATATATATATGGGAAAACATTTTTAAAAAAGTTAACAAAAAGGTTAAAACTTATCTGTGTCTCTGCCGCTCGCTCCCGTCCGAAAATCTGAATATTCTTGAGCAGCCGTGAAGGATCATGGGATGGGCGCATGTGCAGTAGAGATCTTCGGTCAGGAGAAGAGGAGAAGCACAGGGTAAGTCAATGCATGCAGCCCTGCAGCGTGCACAGACTCTGAGGGACAGGAAGACACAGCAGTCAGTGCTAGATCAGAGACCGGCACCAGCGCTGGAGGGACTCCTGAAAACTACTGGAAAGAAGAAGAGGCATCATTTAAGGTACTGTATGTCCTTAAAGCAGCATTGGGGAAGGGGGGGGGGGGGGGGGGGTTTTGA
>NW_017308671.1:153894-158055 GCF_000935625.1 Nanorana parkeri
TCGACTTTAATGCCACTTATTACGTAAAAATTACTTGTGCTTGAAGAATGGTTTGCTCTCACATGTAGATAAAAGAGTTATAGCCTGGGCAGGAAACACAAAAACACTATTGAATGAGCTTGTGAATATTACTTGACAATAACTGCACTACTGAAAACGTAACGTGAACCTTGAATGAAAGAAATCACATTCTAACTGTATGGCTGCGTAAATGTTACAATAGGAAATCTTGGTGGACATCCAACCTGACATCCTATCCTACCCTATCCAACCCTATAATGCATAAGTTCTGCTTTCACTTTCCCTCTGGGGGTTTTAACATTTCTTGAATTGAACTGAACAGAGCATTCTCTTGCAGTCCCAACACACCCATTGCCTCTTCCTCTATATCTTGCCCCCGGGACGTACACCTCTCTTCCCAATATCCATGCCAGCAGTGAGATAACCTGTCCAGGACCCATGCACATGTATTGCAAAAAAAACAACAAAAAAGCATTGTAGATTTTATGCACCCTTTCAGCATCCCTTATACCCACTGCACTGTACATACTGCCCACTCTTATACCCTTCACATTCCTCTCTTGCACATAGTTCCCCCTCTCCTACCCTCCACACTCCTGCCCTGTACATACTGCCCTCTCTTATTCCCTTCACTCTCCTCTCCTGCACACACTGCCCCTTGCCATAATCCCTACATTGCTCTTCTGTCATACTGCCCACTCTCATACCCTCCATACTCTTCCCCTGCACATACTGCCTACTCTAATACCCTTCACACTCCTCTCCTGCACACACTGCCCCTTGTCATAATCCCTGCATGCTCTTCTGTTCATACAGCCCTCTCTCATACCCTCTGCACTCCTGTTCTGCAAATAATGCCCAATAATGCCCAAATAATGCAGAAGCTACCCACTGTCATATCCTGTACATACGTTCTTTTCTCACACTGCCCACAAAGTCACTCCTTTACCATTGTTTGTAATATTTCCAGCTTTACCCATTGTGGAGCAGGTACATGTTTGCTAGTCAACATAAAATAAAAGGCAATATACTCTGAAAAGAAATGAAAATACTACACTCCTGAAATAAACACACTTTTTTTTAAAAGGAAAGCCTTGCTATGAATGGGACAGCAGCTAAAAGTGACCGCTGCCCTCAATTCAACCGCAAACTAAAGTTAAAGAAAAAAGTCTACAATAGTATTCCTCTCCCCAACAAAAAAGAAGGCAGTTTGTCAGCTTTCTCTATCTTTTGCATACAGCTACAGATGACTACAGCCCACTGCTTCCTGCAGAATCACAAAAAGACAAAAATACTACATCCCTAGATGAGGTTAGTAGTTTACACAAATAAGGTAACATTATTCTATGGTTCCAGGTCATTTCACATGAAGTAACCAGGATAGGGTATTCCTGGCAAGTTTCAAGCCCAGGTGGGTGACATCATAGCCTCTATTTGGATTGCATTTGCCATGGTGCTGCACATGTGATCAGCTATGACACCGGCCATTTGGGGGCTTGAAAGTTCAACTGAGAGCTAAAAATAAGCACACGGACAACCTTAACAGTTGGCATGCCTTAATAGTGCATGTTTTAGGATACCTTAACCCCTTCATGACTGAGGCCCTTTTTTCATTTTTTGCACCCATGTTATATTCCACATTTTAGGCCTGAAAATGACATAAAACCCCCCAACATTATATATTTTCTGAATGCCAAGACCCTATAGAATAAAATGGTGGTAGTTGAAAATAGGGTAAAGTTCCTCTTTAACAGACAGTTTCTGTACTTGCTGAATATGTTCTTAGCCTGAAAAAAGAAAACTTTTGCAGCCACCACACTGGTAAACTGAAGTATATGAATTTTCTGGGGGTTTAGATATGCTTTAATTTTGCTATTAGCCTTTTTCAGTCCATAAATAGGCCAGCTTTAAGCAATTGCATAAATAACACGGAAAGCCTCGACGAGCAGCCACATAGTTCCAAAAGAAGTAAAGATACAAAACTTTGGTGCTCAAAATTACAAACTCCAAAGTAAATTAATTCAAATCATTAAGAGAAACTTTCAGGGAGAGAGAAAGTTCAATAGCATGAAATCCCAGCTGGCAGCGCAGACCTTAGAGACCCCACCGCGAAGGAGAGCTCCGAGCAACTTTCTGGAGCCCAGACACCGGGGGAAAGAGACGTTACATCCTGCTAGAGTACAGTCTCGCTAATTAGTGGCACCTAACTCATCTACCTATGGGCTCCCTAATTAACTGGAGCTGCCAATTCCTCTGCACCTTCTACAGAACGTGATAGCGGGGAACTAAGGAATAGTTAGGCATACCGTGTCATCCTCGTGTTACATCTCAGAGAGACATTCTACAGTACATGCTTTGCAGGAATCCTCCCTCCATTAGAATATTTTTGTACATATGTTAATTTTTTTAATCTTTTATTAATAGAATTTAGAAGGTAGTAAAGCTGTGATTCAAGTCATTTGAAGCAGTCTTTTCACCGACGTGAAGTGTAACTTTTAAAAAATAGGCACAGATGCACAAACACATACAAAAACACATACACACACGTCAGGTGTTGGAAAACGTCTTATACATAATAATAAATACGTCTTATACATAATAATAAATACAATGTATATATATATAGCTACATACACACACACACACCAGTCAGCAATAACATTATCACCAATGAGAGGTGACATGAATAACATTAATTATCTGGTTACAATGGCACCTGGAGGTGGTTGGGATACATTAGGCAGCAAGTGGCCATTTTGTCCCTGAAGTTTTGTTGGAAGCAGAAAAAGTGTAAAAATTTCAGCAACTCTGACAAGGGCCAAATTGTGATGGCTAGACAACTGGCTTAAAGCAACTCCAAAACGGCAGATCTTGTGGGAAGTTCCCGGTCTGCAGTGGTCAGGACCTACCAAAAGTGGTCCAAGGAAAGAAAACCAGTAAACCAGTGATAGGGTCATGTGCGTCCAAGGCTTATTGATGCACATGAGGAGAGAAGACTGGCCTGTGTGATCTGATCCAATAGAAGAGCTAGAGTAGCTCAAATTGCTGAAAAGGTAATGCTGGTTCTGATGGAAAGGTGTCTGAGCAAAGAGGGCATCGCTCATGGTTGTGTATGGGGCTATGTAGCCGCAGACCAGTCAGGGTGCCCATACTGACCCCTGTCCACCACCAAAAGCTTCTCCAATGGGCAAGTGAACTGCATCACAACTGGACCAGGCAGCAATGGAAGAAGGTGGCTTAGCCTGTTGAATCACATTTTCTTTTACATCATGTGGATGGCCGGGTACGTATGTGTCACATACCTGGGAAAGAAATGACACCAGAGATGACATTATGTGAAGAAAGCAATCCAGTGGAGGCAGCGTGATGCTTTGGGCAATGGTCTGGCTTTCATGACCCCTGGGTCCTGTCATTCATGTGGATACCTACCTAAAGATTGTTGCTGACCAAGTACACCCCTTCATGGAAATGGTATTCCCTGATGGCAGTGGACTGAGCAGCAGGTTAATGCACCCTGCCACACTGGAAAAATTGTTCAAGAATGGTTTGAGGAACACAACAATGAGTTTAAGGTGTTGACATGGCCACCAAATTCTCCAGATCTCAATCCAATTGAGCATCTGTGGGATGTGCTGAAAAATCAAGTTCGATCAATGGAGGCCGCACCTCACAACTTACAGGACTTCAAGGATCTGCTACTGACAGCTTGGTGCAGATACCACAGCATACCTTCAGCGGTCTAGTGGAGTCCATGGGGTTGATTTACTAACCTCACAAACACGCCATGCAAAAACACGCCGACTGCGCGCACGCGCGTATACGCTTGGCGCGGAAGCGTATGCAGGTTATACAGATGCTTGATAAATACTACCAACGCGCGCGCATGGCGTGTTAAAATGCTGAGGATTCAATAGGGATGTGCAACAACCAACAGCAAAGGGAAGCCCAGTGGCTGAGCGGTTAGAGGACCTGCCACACAACACCTATGTCCCCGGTTCAAATCCTGCATCAAGTGAGTAGAATTAATCCACATACAGCAATGCAAACATCCTGGCCAAAATCAGAAAACTGATAAATCTACAGACACAAAACGGGTCACGGTTGTGAGGAAGAGGCCTTTGTCCCCATCGGCATGGGGAC
>NW_017308672.1:0-7099 GCF_000935625.1 Nanorana parkeri
TGTTTTTGCATGGCGTGTTTGTGAGGTTAGTAAATCAACCCTTATGGCTCCTCTGCGTCAGTGGCAGCCACATAGATCTGTGTCTTTTTCTCTGGGTTCTACCGGACTGAGCACGCTCAGCAACTCCAGCCCAGAATCATCCCTCCTCCTCAAAAGCACAGCCTCCTGGGAATTGCAGTCTCAGCAGTCTCACACTGCACATCTTGCCCCAGACCTTACACTGCAACTCCCACAAGTCTCTGTATCACAGGCCGCACAAGGTCAGTTAACTATTTACAAGCAGAATACTAGCTATTTCAGTAGCAATTTATATATAGCGGCTACAGCTATAAATATACTTTAGGAACCCTAGCAATGCCATTGGGTAATTACAATCACTAAGTGCAATAGAGGGTCCCTTCCCTGTGTCCAATACCAATTGGTGGCTTTCACTGCTCAGTGTAGCCACACAGGAAGGATGTGTACCCTGAGTCTGTAAAGAATTCCTTTAAACAGCAATAAATCACTTGTAATACTTATCTCCATGTCTTTAGTTAGAGACCAGACAAAGCTAGTGCTCTGAATGTTCCCTAGTAGGTCTATGCATACAAATCAGAGCTCAACAATCAGTACAAAATTATTGAAGTAATAACAAACTTTTCTCCTGCTAGCTGACTCAAGAGAAATTTCATTTAAGGATGATTCACCACAAGGTTGCTTTATAAACATTTTTGGTATGCTCTAATGTATTTTGTTCATTTCCACCTGCAAAGCCAACATAGGAAATTGGTTTCCCATTCAGGCATTTGTTTGTCACACTCTCAGAAAAGAAGAGCACAGAAACTGCTGTTGAATTAAAACCGCCAGAAAAATGCTTTATTGCATTTCTAAAACATACATAAAAGCCTCATTTTCACAAATGACAAAAGGATAGAAAATTGTGATTCATGCAGAGTGTCAGAGATGCATACTTTATAAAGAATATTACCAATTATTTATTGCGACAAAGGAAATTGGTTAAAGTACTTTTCTGCAAAATAGATTCCATATAAATAAAGTTTCAAAAAAGCATATTGCTTCCATTCACAAATACTGCAAATTGAAAAAGAAACTTAACTGCTTGTAGAGCACCAGTATACAGACATGGACAAATTTGTTGGTATCCTCACAGCTCATTGCAACAATGCTTCATTCCTCCTGAAAAGTGATGACATTAAAATAAATTGTTTCATGTATACCTGCATGCCTTTGCTATGCTATATAATATGGCAAAGAAAGTGTGAAAAAAAGATAGATTATTGCTTACTCTATAAAGATATTCTAAAACAGCCTGGACGGACTTGTTGATACCCCTAGAAACTAAATACATAATTGGATCAAATTGATATTTCAAACTATTTTTTCTAGATAGTATCATGTGTGTCTTTATTCCTGTAATCGATCAGTCAATCTATTTAGATGGATTAAAGTAGTCTGCTCTTTGGTATCATCATGTGCAACACACTGAACGTAGACCAAAAAAAACCAAAGAAGAGCGTTGTCTGAGGAAATCGGAAGGAAAATTATAGGCCATTATGTCAAAGGGAAAGGGGTATAAGACCATCTTCAAGCAGCTTGATGTTTCTGTGACTACAGTTGCAAATATTTATAAGTTTAATGTCCGGGGAAGAATAGCCAACTCGGAAGTGGGCACAAGAGAAAAATTTACCCCAGATTGAACTGAAGGATAGCATGGATGGAACACTAAGAGCCAAAGGAAACTTCCAAAGAGATACAAGCTGAATTCCGAGGTCAAGATACATACATCTCTGATCACACTCAAAGGAAGAAAACCCAGGAGTACTCCTCTGTTGAAGGTAAAACATACAAAATTCAGGCTGAAATTTGCTAAAATTTATATTGACAAGGCACAATGCTTCTGGGAGGATGTTCTCTGCACAGATGAGGCAAAACTGGAGGTTTTTGGTTCAGAGATGTTTAGAGATGAAAATATGAAACTTCAAGGAAAAGAACACTGTAAATACTGCGAAACATGGAGGCCCAGTTATATTTTGGGTCTGCTTTGCTGCTTCCGGGCATGGGTTGCTTGAATCTGTTCCGGGGCACAATGGAATCTCAAGACTATCAAGGAATTGTGGAGTCGAATGTACCACCCAGTGTCAGAATGCTCTATTCATGGGTCTTAAAACAGAATAATGGCCTAAAACACACAGCTAAGAGCACCCAAGAATGGCTAGGAACTAAACATTGGACTGTTCTGAAGTGTCTTTCTATGAGCTCTGATCTGAATCCCATGAAACATCTCTGGAAAGTGCTCAAACATGCAGTTTGGAGATGGCACATTTCAAACCTGAGACAGCTGGAACAGTTTGCTCAGGAAGAGTGGGCAATACTACCTGTTGGCAAGTGCAGAAGTCTCAATAAGAACTGTAGAAATTGTTTACTTACAGTGGCAAGCCTCTAAAGGTCTTGCAACAAAATATGGTATTAGGGGACCATCATTTTTAGCCGTGCCATTTTAATTTGTTTCATTATTTTAAATATTTTATTAAATCAAAAATCAAAAGCAAATTTTGATTTTTATTAAATCTGGAATAAATATTGATGGCTGACAATTTTTTTTCAGTTTCAATCTATCTTATCTATATGTTTTTCTTTTTCTGTGAAAGGGTTTCAAGGATCCACATCTGTAACACTGCTCTCCTACAATTATGGAAAACATACAATGTTTTCTGAGAATACAAAGTTGACATCTACACATGTAGGGGAATGACATACCGTCCTTGTGTCTGGTCTTCAAGCTTTTATCCTTGCACTAGAAAAAAAAAAACATTCAGCTACAGGAATAGGAAACTGACCTTTGCAAGTTGTGAAGTCAATCAGCAAGATGTAAAAGAGGCATGGGCACAACACAAGTTTTTCAGGCTGTGAGACATTTGGATGCATATTGACTTCTCTTTCATTATAGGGAGCAGAGACAATTGCTTATATTTAGTCATTTAGACTGAAGCTGACCATAAGGATTTCAGCCTGCAGATCCACAATAAAAAGTGCAACTGGATGAATCTTCCCTGCTGGGCTATTGTATTCTGACAGCCAGTGCCCGCCGCTTTTGAAATACCCGAAGAAATACAAAGTTGTGGTCGGGCTGCAGCTTACCACAGTGTACACTTGTTACTGACACAAGCTGGTTTGCAGCACATCAAGTACCATATTACTATTCCCCCCTATTGCCATAGCTGCCATTTATTAAAAATGTTAGGCAGGCCAAAAGTGAGAGGCAGAGGTTCTGTACGTGGAGATACTAGGGGGTGAGCAGCTTCTGCAGGACAAAGTGGTGGTTGTGCTGCACCATCAAGAGGCAAGTCATGTCTGACTTTCCAGGATTTATCAACAGAACCTTGCAGATGACACACTATAAAGAAGCAACTGAGCACACCCTACTGGAAAAATTAGCGCACTACAGTAACACTGAAAAATAAGTGCAGGTTTAGGCAGGCATTAGGGAACACATCCCTATATAGCAGCGGTAGTGAATTAAAATTCAAGGTTCGTAGAAAAACATTTTCAGTTTTGCCCCATTTCTCCCATTACTTCAGTGATATATATTATTCCATTCAAACCTTTGGGCAGAGCTCATGTTAGTTACAACGGTAATGTGAAAACTCTGTTTAATGCAGGTGCCCGCCCATACGTTATATAGTCCAGATAGATAGATACATAGATAAATATGAAGTATAAAATATAAAGAAAGGAAACCAGACAGACAAAATGATGGACACACTGACCTGGGAGACTTTCATGTTCAGGATATTATAACATATTTACTTTAACACAATTACATCTTCTGAGACACCACACAGTTAGCCAGTGTCTCATGCTGAGTCCTGCAGCACCCAGTGGGTTCATCTTAAACTCAGCCCCATCCTCTGCAGATATGTACTGGCTTTCACCCATTGGTTCAATTATTTATCAAATAATCCCTCTGACCTCCTTACTCAGGAATCTATTCTATTATGAGTCCAGTGAGAGGTTTGCTGTTCTCCCTCAGTATAGATACTTCTGTTTGGCTGCTATACATTGTACGTCTTGCACAAACTACATCTGCTAACTGACATTCACTTCACTTCACACAGCACAGATGTTATAATAGCACCATAGGCTATAATGGGGACATGTACACCTTATTCTGTAAAGGTTTAATGACATTTACTCAGTGTTGCACATTCTCTAGATTGAGCACACACAAAAATGCTGCATCAGCTTTGGTTAATATGTCTTGCACTGTGAAGCAGTCCTTCTCCACAAGAGTCTCTTTAGTATCCCTATGAGATAGGGGGCTTCTTGGGGAACACAGTCCCAGCCTGGATTCCCTGCAGGAGAGTGGAACTTGTCTTAAGTCATATGCTCATGGCTGCCTCTTTAGAATGATATTCACCAACCATCACTGATCAGCATGCTTTCTCTTGATTGGAGAACAATCATAAAACAGGACCTCTGTTGCTCTACTACAGGGTGAGAAACAGGGCAAAACTATGTAAACACACCATGGGTTTATTTACTAAACGCAAATAAGCTGTTCACTTTGCAAGTGAATTTGCACATTGCAGGGAAAGTTCCCTTAGCTTGGTGAATGCGGTAATATTTCACTTTGCAAATAATACCTAATCATGTGCAAGGTAAATAATAAAAAAAAAATTGCCTGCACATGATTGGATGATGGAAGTCAAAAGTCAGAAGAACTTCACCCCATTCACAAAAGCTAAGGCAAACTACCCCTACAAAGTGCAAATTCCCTTGCAAAGCAGCTTATTTTCCTTTCGGAAATCAACACCCCCTATCTTAGCATCAGTTGTGGGAAAGTTAACTCTACAATTACCTGTGCAGCTTCCTCTATAAACATAAAGATGTTGCAGAGTTACTAATCAGTCAGTAGAGATTTTGGTTGCAAGTAAAATTCACCAATATACTTGGCTTGTTTTGGTGCACCAGTCACTTATTTTATAGTATTTGGCAAATCCTTATGGCTGGGTTAGACTTTACAATAAAGCTAATATAGAAAATAGCTTGGAAAAGCCATGGACCATTCTAAATGACATAGTGAGCCGGGGTAGCTACTTCTCTCAAACATGCCAGGAAATGTAATTTCAATAACAGCTGCAGGGCCACCATTTGTTGTTCCCTCTAATGTATTGTTCAGATGCTGTACATATATTTCTCTGTAATAAGTGCAATTTAGAACCAATGTTACTACAAAGCTGCTACAAAGCCATGTGTAAAAGCATAAATTCACTGAATAAAGAGGAACAAACCGGGGCAAAATGCCCAGTCATATTGATGTTATCATGCTGATTAGAGGCTAGTTTGATTTGTTATGTTACTCAGAAAAAAAATCTGTTAATTAAAACTGCGTAGTAAGCACACCTGCAGGTGCATCTTCATGAAGCTGAACTATACAAAGATTTCAACTCCCCAGTGCACAGCATATTAATCAATGTATCATATCTTGGCAGAGGAGCCTAGCCTGTGGGTTGTTTGAGAAATGGCTGGAGACTTTTTATACAGGTTAGATTAATGAGCACTTTAGAGTCAGGAAAACTAAACTTCTCTGTGTGAGCCATGTAGATTGCACTGAACTTGCAGCAAAGCTTTTATGAGATGTCATAAGAGACCACTTGGGTACAAACTTCAGATCGCTGTCTACAAATGGCAGAACTTAGGTCAAGTGGTGCTGGCTTCAAAACCAATAGCAATCAAATTGTGGAACACTAAAGGGTTGCTGATATTTACATAAGGAAAATTGATACTTATGTAAATAGTCTTGGCCCTCACGGCTTAAAGTTATATGTAGGTTTGCTGTCATTGGTGTATAGAAAACAATCAACATCCTTTCTCAACTTATATTAGATCAGCATCCAAAAACTAAGCAAACAGGCCTGTCCTTTTTATTCTGCTGGCTGTCCTAAAATGATGATATGAATCTACAAAATGACTGTTTGCTAGGAGTTATTATACATCATTGCTATTAGTTGTTATTAAATAAAATCTCAAGCCAGGATAAAAGATACCAGTAAATTTATATAATTTCTCTTCACTTGTTTCTTATGACTGTGAACTGCAGCAGTACATGTGCACCGTCTATTACAATTCACAAATCCTAGAGGGTCAGTATTCAAAACACTGCTGCCGCAATATGTGCAGTGGCCCTTTGATCTCAGGAAGCCACAAAGTAGAAGACTGCCTAAGACACATAGACAAAGTAATTAAAAAAATGCATTGAGAAACACATTTAACTATCTTTTATATTATAAGCTCCCACGAGCAAGGCCCTCCTAACAGTGGCGTAACTAGTGACCTCAGGGCCCCATGCAAGAATCCATGAAGGGCCCCCACCTCCCCCCAAGAAGAAACACATTAGATTTTTTTTTTAAACAAAATTTAGACATAACTATCTTGTCTTGAACTGTAGTGTAGCTGTACTGTCTTCCTTTATATTGTAAAGTGCTGCACAAACTGTTGGTGCCATATAAATCCTGAATAATAATACAAATAATGCATTACTAAATAGAGCTGCTTTCATTTGTGCAGTTTATGTTTGCCTAGAGTTTAGCTTTAAGTCTTCAGATGTGCTGCTAGTAAAGAATATAATTTAAACAAATCAACTCAACCCATACTTTAATCCTTAATGAAATTACCCCTTAACTTTAGCCTTCTATGTTTCTTAGGGGTCTATTCACGAAGCTGCCGAAGGATCTGGCCGTAGCTTCTGCCGACCCTTCGTGATCTTACGGCTGGCTCCGGCCACTTTCAGAGAGATCCGCGTCCCTGGTTACCTGCTAACCAGGGACACTGATCTCCAAACAGCTAACTCTACCTGGCGGCCCGGGAGTCTCCTGCTCTCGGCCGCCAAGGAGAGAAACACTGCTGTGTCTTTTTTTCTTTATTCTGACACGCGATGTCAGAATAGAAAAAAACATCAGGTCCATCCTCTGCTGATGGACCTGATGGGGAACTGCAGCAGAGGGCGGGAACAATGCTAGTTTACTATTGGCTATTGCAAATTGAAATAGCCAATAGTAATGTCCCAATGCTTTTCAATGGGAAAATTCTTTTTTTTTTT
>NW_017308672.1:7170-8809 GCF_000935625.1 Nanorana parkeri
AACCTAAAACTATGTATTTATTTTATCCAGACTGAACAAATCCTGCACAAAATCCTCAACGTGCATTTCCACTTTTGCAGCCATTTTATATTTGTTACATGTACACATTCATATCATATAACTTAAAAATAAAAAATGTTACTTGCTCTTTTCCAATTAAAGGAGGGGGATTGAGATGGTTGTGAGTTTACATTTTAAAGTAGTATACTTATTTAATACTACCAAATTTAAAGTAGTATTAAACTCTCAAACTTTTTTTCAATATCAAATCCAGATTTTGAAAAAAAATGCATTACCCAGCAAAGCATTTCTTTAGATTTTTGGCCAAACACTTACAGCCATCATATTTCCAAACAGCTGGCTCCAACTCTCTCAGCTCAGCTTCCCGGAACTTCCTGTCCAGTACAAGACCACAAGGTGCAGAGCAGTTTGCAGCAACTGTCCATCTACAAGTATGAATGTGTCCAAAAGCACATATTCTTTTAATTGAAGCATATTGTCACAAATACAGCACAACATTTTGGGGCCATACAGGGTCCCCTTCATCAGGCTTAACATGACGTGATCCATCACCTATAGACACTACCAAAAACGTAGGATTTCCTGGAGTGTGAGGGGTTATATGAGGGTCCTCACAGCTCTGGCCAGTGTCCAATCACCTGATGATACCTGCATATTACCAGTCGCCTCTGAATCTGCCTGTGTCCTGTACTGTACGATCAAGAAATACACTTTAAATATAATGAACTAAACTATTACAGTGCTGATACAAAAACAATATACTGCCATTGAGGATATTATTCTAACATAGTTTGCCAACTAAAATCACTACACACGTGTCGCCTTTTTTCTAGTTACAATCTGAGCTTTGTTTATTTTAAAACACAGACTTTGTATAGCATGAAAAAAAAAACTTTTGGCAGACATATATCTTTGACAAAATAGTGTGCTTTACTGCTGGAGCTAATGCAAGTTAATTAGAGATGTTTTTCAATTCATGCTAGTTGTTTGAGCCCAAGTTAGCTGATTCTGATAGCACACTGGGCACCAGGCCAATATCATAATTTTTCTCCACTGTGACTGTCACTCTGATCTTACTTCAAAGAAAGATTCAAGAAGGCTGTTTGTTTTCAATCACACGATTGTTGGATCCTTCTTCACATATTAGAACAAGAGGCTCACTCTTGAAGTAGTTTCTTCTGTATGTTAGAAACATCTATAAATAAATAGCTGTTTAAAGTCAGATAGCAAGACACCAAGATCCATATGGACAGAAAAGAGAGAAACAGGATCACAGAGATGAGGAAACGCAATAAAAACCATATTCTGGGATGAAGACCAATATTCAAGGAAAAAGCAAAGGTTTTCTTCCTTTATTTTTTGTCATAGACCTGATATTTTTTCAGACATTATTGTTGATTTATGTAGTAAAGAACAGTGGTAAAGTAAGTGCACCAAAAGGCAAAAGGCTGCTAGCCGCATCCTTGCAGACTTAAACAACTTATAAATGTAGGGAGTACAGTAGAAAGTTTGCATACATAGCTTTGGCCCAGAGTGAGGCTAAGAGCAATGGATTACAGTGGTGCACTGCATCAGTTATTGAATAAAAGGTTAAATACCTGGCCAGATATGTTGCCGG
>NW_017308672.1:9024-18645 GCF_000935625.1 Nanorana parkeri
CCCCTCCCTTGAGAATTCTTTTTTAAGTTTAAATTGAATCTGAAAAGGAAAAGATTTCATATCTTGTAGGGAACATATAGAAATGTTAATAATGCCTTAGCAGTACCTGGAAAAGCTTACCTTTTGCTTTGAATACCTACTGAAAATAGCAGTGCCCTACCTGGGGACTGCTGTTCTTTAGCTGAATACTGTGAGGGTTATTCACTAAGCTGCCGAGAGCAGCCAAGTGCATAACCAAGCCAAAGTGAACTGAGTCAAATTCACTTTGGCCCCGTACTGCTGATTTCAGCATTACATCGGCTAAAATCAGCTGTACATCGGCTGACTTCGTCTGGCTTTGGTCAGCTGAACATGCTCTGCATGTTCGGCTGAGCCGAAGTGAAGCAGCCATTTGACTCAGCCGATCAACCATCTGGATCAGTTGAGCCGAACCTCCGGCAGTTCACCTGCTGCCGTTCGCCCCTATTCTCATAAAATTGCGGTGCGCTCGGTGGGAGAACAGCCCACTGAATGCCCTGACAGTTTGTGTGTTCCCCCGAACACACAAACTGCTGATGTTCGAGTCGGACTCATGCTCGACTCGAACATCGAGCACATCCCTAGTGATTTCTATCTCCAGGTGTGTGAACCTGCTACCAGCAATGCATATATGGCAAATGCGTTATCTTCAAGTAAGTGTATATTTGTGATACTGTGGAATACATATTTATGCATTCCTACTTATATTATGTATACTTACTTTGTTTCTATGAACATCATAGACTGCCTTTATTTCTTCCTGAAGAACCACATTCGAACTGTGTTGAAGAGCAGGCCTCTCATCATTTTCTTATATGCAATGAACTCTGATTTATCAAAGAAATTATAACTATGTCTTTGAAATTACTTTGAGTGGTTCTGGGAGATAGACTCTACCTGATCTGACTGTGTAATATGCAGGTCCATGAACACACATACAATTTTAACTAATGTATACAATATTGGATGTTTCGTTTTATGTTTTTTAACATTTGTATCAATAAACAGCATTGATTTTATAAGAAGTGTATGGCTGTGTTTTGGCACTGTTAAAGCACTAGTTTCTTGGCACTAGTAGGGAACGCAGGATCAAGCCCATTAAAAAAACATCTGGGGGTCATTGCAAAGAGTGCAGAAAAAGGCATAGTAAGTCAATAATCGGTAAAAGATCAACTGCAGAAGACCTACAGGCAATACTGGTGGCTTGTCCTTTCCCCTCTACCTTTTTGGGCAAAACATCCACATATTATGTCCTCTTTAAGGTTGATTTTCAAAACAGCTATTTGGAGAGGTGATTTGGAGAGGTGATTTGGACAGGTGGTTTGGAGAGGGGATTTGGCGAGTTTAACGAGTTATCACTGGTGATTAACACATTCAATATTTATTTTTTTTTCAGTGGTGTTAAAAATGTAATTAACTTTATGCTTGAAAATAAATGATATATGTGTTTTTCTGTCACATCTGCTATGCATGACTATTGTATTTTGGCAACAATGAAAAGAAGAGTTAACTATTTTCTCCAAATTCAATACATTTCTCATGACAATCAAAGAAAGCTTTCAACATATCTCACACCTGATAACACTATATGATATATACGTCAGTGCTATGTTTAATGTATCAGTTTGGAAAGATGTAAAATGGGTACATGTCATCCTAGATTCTAATGTTACTGCAAGCATGACAGCTTGTAAGGAAATTTGCGGTGCAGCAGGCTAACATACAATGCAATGATGATAATTGAGGCTGATTATAACGAGCATTGCCCCAGCTGCAGCTTGTGTGGATACAACATGAATAACATTGCATTGTCATCACAGCCAGAAACTATCGTCAGAGCCTAAAGGCACACAATATTACTTTCTTTAGAATTTTGGTCTACGACCAGCTGCTGGTAAACCACAGGGTGGACCAATTGACCGGCAGACTAGGGGATACATTTTTTAATATATTTGTTGCATACTAACACATCACATCTACTAGGACACGGTCATAAAAGCCTGTCAGTGGCTTGTTTAAGAAACTCAGTAGAAAATGTCTTAATACGGAATTTCTTATGCTTGTCAGACACTGTACAATTTATCTAAATACAAATCGCCCTGACCTTGTTAAACAAGACAAGAAAGACATATTGTCACAAAACCAAGAGAGTGGCCTGTTAAAAACAAATGAAAGCTTTAAATAGCATGTCACTTAATTGTTAGTCACAGCACTAAAATCCTCCATCTGACCTTCTCCTAAGTTGTTAAAGGTGAATTCCAGCTGTGTCATGCTGTTTTCAAACAATATGGAACAGTTAAAACCAAAGCTTTGGAATATAATCTTATATGTTATTAATGTAAAACATCCAGACAAAGATTTCCTCCTTTTTTATTTTGAATAGAATGGGGAAACCCTAGAACCTCTGCCAGGTGTCTATAGGTGTCTGTTTCCTCATTGGGCAGATTCCTTTCACTTCCTGTCTTAGAGATAGTTGTCACACGAACAGGAAGTGAGGTGAGACCTTGCCAATGTGAGAACAGAAAAAGAACAACTGACAGAAGTTCCAACCTTTCATCACTCTGTCTAAAACTTTTGGCTAGAGTTATACTTTAAATACCTTCCTCCCGAAGAAGCATAGCGTGAAATGCGTTGAGGAACTGGACCAGTGTGGACTGTATACTCACCATCATCTTGGATATTTCTATGAACTGTGGACCACAATTGTGACCTTTGAAATACTCACAAAGCTCAGGAGTGTCACCTTAACAAATTCTTTGCTTAGGTTTTGCTTAGAAATATCTGTAACAGTCTCCTGAATGGTTCTTGTATGCTCATATACAGATTTAATTGGATTCTTACAAGATGTTTTTTATTCTATTTGTACAATTTTGATGGTTGTTGAAGTTGACTTTTTCATAGTACCAGTCAAAAAGCCCCAACTTTTGTATACCTAACATATAGTTACATATACTTGAAATAAATAAAGTACAATGTCATTGTTATGGTTATTGGCAGCCCTTTACTTAAATGGCTTTGGCTCACCTAGCCTTCTCTCTCAAAGCACACAATTTCTAAAGCCATTAAAAGTTATTGCTCAATTGTCTATAGCAAGTCTTGCAAATACCACAGTCCACTAATTAATAGAAATATTTAAGGAATAGCCCCTATCTACACCTTATGTTGCTCAAGCTGCCTGACTACCATTAGGTAGAAAACCTATAAACAGGGGAAACACTGGATTCTGCAGAGATAGGTTTTTCTTTTTTAAGAGCTAGTCTCCAAGCAAACGGCTAAATACAGAGATGAAATAAATATAAGAGAGAGACGGTTTACCCACCAAAGGATATGTATTTCTGTCCATCCGTTTCCTCCCACATCCCAAAGACATGCTGGAAGGTTAATTGGCTCCAGTCTAAATTGGCCCTGTATATATGCATGTGAGATAGGGACCTTAGATTATAAGCTCCTTGAGGGCATGGACTGATGTGAATGTGGTCTATGTCAAGTGCTGTGTAAATTCTCGGCGCTATATAAATACCAATAATAAAAAAACAAAATAAACACATTCTATACAAACAGTTTAAAATTATTTTTTTTAATTCGTAAAAAAAAAAAGACCTAAACCCATCATAGTTCTCCTTTTAGAGATGGGTTGGAGGGGCTGGGGGGATGGTAGAACGTTAAAGGGTAAATTAGGAAATGCCTTTAACCTTACTGTTTTTTCTTTTTTTTTGTTTTATATACAATGGGATTTAGTAGATGCAGTAGATATTTGCAAATTCTAAATGAAAGGGTCTTGTGTTCAGTCCAATAAACACCATTAATTGTGCCCTATGTTCAGTATTTCACATGTTTAAATCCATTTTAAACAAGAATGCTCGGTATATCAATTAATGAGTAAGTGTGAACTGAAACATTTACTATTACTAGGTGTTAACAAAGTCTGCTGTCGTCATCAAAGAAAAACTGAGCACATGTATCATTTTGTGTACCAAATGATTTGTAAAGTAAAGCACATATAATCATGTTCCTTCAACATCTCCTGTGCTATATGGCTGCACAACATCAGAGAATGTTATCCTGTAGACATGTTATTGCTTTGCCTCTGGCCTGCTGTATGATCTTTGGTAAATGTGATTACTCTGGTACCCTGATCACTCATGCTTCTGTAAACTCACCAAGGTTCCTCATTTCCTTCACAGGGAAGGTGCTATCACAGCAAGCGTGCCTTTAACTTTCAGTTGGTGATAACTCACTGTAAAGACAGATATGTAGGAACAATATCCGGATAAAAACATCATTCCTTTTCAAGAAATACATTGTGAATTACAGCTGAACTCAAAGTAAAATACATAATTGAAATAAATAATGGGGGGGAGGGGGAGAATTTTACCAGCCAAATGATTTGCCAATCTGTATAATCTGTGATCCAGGTAGTTCTGCCAGACAACAGTCAGGTCCTCAACCATCTCTACGACAGCAATATAATGTATCCAGTGACATACTCCAATCCTGCTGATTGGATAATAACGAAGCAGCAGTGTAATGAGTTTCACTCTCTTCTATCCTCCTGTCGGCATGTTAACTTACAGCACATGTGAACTATTGCAGAGCCTAATTGGCTCCTAGTGCTGTTCTTCCCTCCACAGTGCTACTATACAGAAGATTGCAGAAGCTAATAAAATGACAAATTCAGGTACACTAGTTGCATCTGAAATTACAGTTATGTTTACTAAAATAATAAAGCACCTTTAGGATTGTCTATAATTTAAAGTAGTCTTAAACGCTCAGACTTTTTTCAATAATAAATTTAGATTAAACAAATATATATTTCGCAGCAAAGTATTTCTTAAAGGAGAACTATGAGGTGAGTGCTTTTCACTCACCTCATAGTTCTAGCCGACCTGTGACAATGAGACTGTCACAGGACGGCTCAGTAGATCGGGAGGTGAGCGAACACATACCGGGTTCGCTCGCCTCTCGATCCTGTCACGGCTCTCTGCCGTGACAAGGGGAGGGGCTGGATTCGCCTCTCCCCGCTCCGATCTGCCAGCGCTGAGCTTAGGGTAACGGGAGGATGCTAGTTTGTGTCCTCCCGTTACCCTAAGGAGAACTATGGGGAAAAACACTGACCCCATAGTTCTCCTTTAATTTTTTTGACAAATCACTTACATTCATCATGTTTGCAAACAGCTGGCTGCAGCCTTCTCAGCTCAGCTCCCCTGGACTTCCAGTCCAGTATAAGATCTGCTCTAATAGTTTTTTTATGGTTTTACCCTTGTAACACTCCATTAAGTGGTTAATGCAACTCTGGTACTTATTTTAAGAATGTAGCCAGAGAAAATGTAAAGTTGTAAGGTTTGAAGCACCCCAAAGATGACAATATGGCCATGGCGGTGGATAGACAGGGATTTGCTTCAGCAGAAATATGTTTTTTTTGGAACCTAGAGGCCTTATTTATAAAGCGGTGTACAGAAATTTGTATGCCGCTTTTTAATTTTTTTTTCCGGGAGCCTGTAGGGGGCTATTTTCTGCTAAATTTAGGAATAAAACAGCAAATTGGACAGTTAAAAAAATCATGCACTAGTCTTTAGAATTTTTGAAAAGTACTGTATTTTGATAAAGAATAAAACAAAGGTAAACACATTAGACAAACTAGAACAAACAATGTAAAGTTTTGTTGAAGAAAGTCCTTATAAAACTCTTTATAAGTGTAGCATATAATGTATCATTCTATAAAATACAATAAAACCAGCTAAAACCAGTTGGAAACCGATTACCAAACTGAGAATTGGACAAAATTGTCAAACTTCCTTGATGAACATGTAAAACTGACTAAACGTATATCAATAGAACAGCAAACAATAAAAGTCATGAAAGAACATAAAATATCACAAGAATGCAATATACAGCTATTCAATGTTTTAGGAAATAAAGGAGCTGCTGGGGGATTTAACACAATTATGAGAACCAAAAGCTGATATTTGGTTGTTAATTAAAGAGGGACAATATTTTAGGGCAGCCATGCACCTCTATGCACTGTTATGTGCTAACAGTGGTGGGGTTAACTATGTGCGATTTATTTAGAAGGATTGAAAACTTTTTTATTACAGGATAGTGTCAAAGTGCTCAGCAGGCCCAGCTGTGGAAGTCACTTTATTGCCAGTGACATCTGGTGTCTTGGCACAGTCTGGAGATAGCTATACAGAGTGTTACAAATTATATTGCCATTGAATATTCTTATTCCTGCTTACTTTTGTCTGTGTGTTATTTTAAAGTTCAGTGTATGAAAATACATATTTTCTAAGCGATTACAGTACACATTTAGGGCACATGTAACAGAGGGCTTTTAAGCGGTCAGCCGTAACACGTAAGGGTTGATTTACTAAAAGCAAATAAGCTGTTCACTTTGCAAAGGAATTTGGACTTTGCAGGGATGTTTCCACTTAGTTTAGTGAATGAGGAGAAGCTCTGCTGATTCACCCAATCATATCATTTTTTTTTTTTAATGCACGCAGTTGGGTAATCTTTGCAACGTAAAATGTCACCATTCACCTTGCTAAGGGGAACTTCCCCTGTAAAATGCAAATTATCTTGCAGAGTGAATAGCCTATTTGCCTTTAGTAAATCAACCCCATATATTTAGTTTATTGCTTTTTTACCATTTTAAAAGTGGACCTAATATCAGATTTGTTGTTTCATGTTAACTGCATGCAAGATAAGTAATGTGTAAGTGTAACACTTAAAAAAGAACTCCCTGCACTGTAAAGGTTAGCTCCTTGTTTTTGCGTTAGGTAAAAAAAAAGTTATACTTGCCAGAGTCACCAGGCCAGACTGTTCCCTTGAGCATCTTTCTGCCTCCGCTGCAGCGATCTAGAAGTCCACGAGTCATCACATCCACTACAGTTTATTGGACATGAGGACAGCATGGGACATACCCTCCTTGCAGTGGAGGAAGAGACAGGCTGGAGGGAGCACTGCTGGCTTAGAGGTTCAGATGAGTATTACTTTTTTTTTTACCCTAGAGAAAAACGAGCAGTTTAGGCCTTTAAAAAAAAAAAAATACAGTCTCTACAGTCATACATGGTGGAGGTTCACTGATGTTTTGGGGTTGCTTTGCTGCTTCAGGCACTGACTGTCTTGACTGTGTGTATGGCATTGTGAAATCTGAAGACTACCAAAGAATTCTGGGGTGCAATGTAGGGCCCAGTGTCAGAAAGTTGGGTCTCCGTCAGAGGTCAGGAGGACAATGACCCAAAGCACACATCAAAAAGCACCCGGAAATGGTTTCAGACAAAGCGCTTGAGAATACTGGACTGGCCAGCAATGAGTCCAGATCCAAATTCCATAGAGCACCTGTGGAGAGATCTCAAAACATGCAGTTGGGAAAAGGAACCCTTCCAATCTGAGAGACCTGGAGCAGTTGGCGAAAGAAGAGTGGTCCAAGATTCCTGTAGAGAGGTGTAAGAAACTCATTGATGGTTACAAGAACCGATTGATTTCAGTTATTTTTTTTCCAAGGGCTGTGCTACCCAATATTAATTGAGGATGCCAATAATTTTGTCCAGTCCATTTTTGGAGTTTTACGTGGAATGTTTTCTCAACTTTTTTGTGTCATACAAAACAAGAAATAAACATGAGAATGCCTAAACATTTGTAATTGCAACAATTTTCTGTGCGAGGTGGTGCATTATTTGACAGAAATGCAGGGGTGTCAATATTTTTGATGACATCAGTGGTCCTTAGACCGCCAGAGCCTGGGGGAGAAGGGGCTGAGGGGATGGTCTAAAAGCCAGGCGGGACCGAGGATCATGTGAGTATATATTTTTTGGGGGCCCCTAGACCAAAATGAGCAGTTCTTCTTACTTTGCAATGTAAACATGCCCTTTCAAAGGTAAACATTTGCTCTGGTAGGTAGCATCCTCTATTCTATTAGTAAACCAACCTTTTAGTCTTTGTACAGGTAGAAGATTAGGACTATAGGACAACAAAAATCAGGCTATAAACCAATCTGGAAAACTGTCTTGTGGCCACATTTACACTTGTGCAAACAGCTTTTGGTCTGTGGAAGTGCATTGAAATAAAAAATGAATGGGCTCATTCTATTGAATGCCGGTCAACACACCAAAAAGCGAACACACGAGTTGAATGGGCCCTAAGTGTATTAAAATATAATGCAAATACAGGCAAGCAGTTATTTGCATTGCTTGTGTTAATACATCTAGACTTTTATCTCATATTTAAATGCAAGCTTTATAAAATGACAGTTACGGTAATTACATTGTCTTGATATTCCAATAGCAAAGCCTTCTGAACAAAATATAGACAGGCTTCTTTTATCTAGTCAGAGCTGCATTATGGAATTAAATTAGGTTAAATCTTAAGAGCAGTACTTAAATGGCTGATTAGCTTGCCAGGTCAGAGATAAGAATGAAGTCAAACAGTCCACATAAGTAGATGATGTAGGCTGTCACTTAGGAGCACATCTCAGGGACAAGGCTGCAAGCCAGGAGCTTCTTTCCAGAGATAAGTCTGCAAAAGGTAATGTGTGGATTCATTTTTAGCTATAACATTTGCATACATTGTTTACTGTATAAGGAGCACTCCAGTTGGGATACCAGTTGACTGTTATATCAGGTTATGTATAATTTATTATTATCCCCAGGGCTGAAGCTTCATCACTGGAGTCTGTAGACACACATATAGTGTTATATAGTGTTATTGTATGGATACTCCTGGAAAATAAAGAATTTATCAAAAAAATAAAAATGTAGTTTATTTGTGCACCACTCGACTGTAGATCCTCAAATCATCTCTGAATTCATGCTGAAAATGTCCTTCCTTCTGGAGGGTGGCTACTTTTTCCTCATGGTCTATGTGAATGTGTTACAAAGTAGCCACCACCCCAAGCTCACTCCTGTGATAGATTACAATCTCAATAGAAATTAGTAAACTAAATGTGGGATTGTAGTTCATCAGAGGAGGGAGCTTGGGGCGGTGGCTACTTTAGAACATACACAGGGACCATGGGGAACAAACGTAGCCATCCTCCAGAAGAAGGATAGTGTCAGCATGAATTCAGAGATGATTTGAGGTTAAGGTAAATTTTTGTTAATAGTTAAGGTACTTGAATGCATTTTTAGGATGTAAATCCTGAATTTAGTGTCACTTCAATTATTTAAAAATATATGGCTATTGAAATAACATTAACACTTTAAAGCTTTTATGAGATTTTCATGATTGGGTTTACATATAGATACAATGTTTGAGTTTTAAAATTCAGTATTATACTTGGATACAGCCTTATGGCTGAAATAATATCAGCTGCCAAAGTAAAATTTGCTTTCCCTCAAAGAGCTCCTACTTTAAAAAAAATCATGTGTACAATTTCTGTGATAAATAAATCAGTAAGGAAATAATGAAATATAACTATAAAGAAAAATACATTATATTTCTTAGGTTTCTTATGGAAATATCAACTTTATGGATGACAGTTTTTGCATGGTTATAGGCAAACCCCCAACCTCCTGCTCTGGGCTGGTAGTAGGCCAGTCGAGCTCAGAACACTGCATTGTGGAATGTGAAAGGTACTGTTCCAAACCACAGAGGGGGACCTTTATT
>NW_017308672.1:19421-68341 GCF_000935625.1 Nanorana parkeri
GGGGAGGGGGGTTCAGGTGGGCTAGTGAGAACTGTTAGAGGCACAATGAAGATATGACTTGGCACATTAGCAGGGTTATTCACAAAACTGTGAAGAGTTTGGAGAAGGCTGGAGAAAAGTGAGCTGAATTGGAGAATTTTGGCCTAGATTGTTCACTTCCCTGCCTTCTCCATACTCTTCACCCTTTAGTGCAGGGGTGTCAAACTCAATTTAATCGTGGGCCGCATCAACATTATGGCTGCCCTCAAAGGTATCTGTAAGACTATATAAATGTATCTAATCTTTATCATAATTGCCTCTGCATTCGATTATCACTGGTTTTAGTAATAACTTAATACCTAAATCTGAAAGTAGAAGTCTAGGAAATGGCCTAGTGGGCCGGATTCGGCCCCTGGGCCTTGAGTTTGACACATGTGCTTTAGTGCATAACCATGTATGACTTGGCACATTATTGTGACTGCTAACTCTAAATCTTGTGGTTTACCCTGACAACAGGTTTGCAAAGTCAGTGCGTAGTAAGGGACCCTCTTTATTTTGTCTTTTTTAAACTGCATTTACAGTCATTAATATGTAAAGGTAAATCTGCTATCAGTGTATTATTAAGACATCCATATGTTGCTTGTTCTACTGGGAGCGAGCTACTTGGAATGCAATTTTCCAAGTCTTTTGACTCTTGACAGACCTGGATTAACAGGGATTAGTGAGAATCAAACAGATGCCAACAGCCAACATTTAGTGACAGGCCTAGACGCCTACACAATGCTAATAATACTTTTTTTTTTAAAGACCAATATCAAGACAGACACTGATTTGTTTTCCCAAAACTTTATAAATAAAGTTAATTAAAGTTAATTACAAAATAATGACTGTGAAAATGTAAATAATTTTTTTGTATTACTAATATAAAATATTTATGTGTCTATAATATTTTTAAAAGAATTCATTAAAATGTTAACCTTAGTTGGATTCACTATTTACCGAAATAAGCAAATAAACAATGATTTATAACCGAATCCAAAAAACACAGAGCACAAGCTCCTGCATTTATTCAACACAAATGCAGACAGGTTGGTAGGTTGCCAACATTTAGTGAATTGTGATAGTTCATTGTGAAATTTGCTAATCCCAGTTACTGACATTTGCAAAGAATGAGTAGCTGCTATTGGACAAGTTAATCCTTTGCACATATTTTTTTCCATGGTTTGCATTACAGATTTTAGGAATGATTTTCACAATGCTATCTAAACTTTAAGGTGAGACTGGCACCTTATAAAAACTGACAGATTGTAAAATGAAATGAAAATGGGTACTTTTGCACATTAAATTTAAAGTGATATTAAAGTGCACCTATACCCATATCTTTAAAAGAACAACAAACACACCTTTAGAGATGTTTAGTAATGACAATCTACAAACACATAATTCTAGATAATTGCAGGCTTTGTATTCTTTGTATACCTTATTTCTTATCTCATGTGACTAGACATGTGACTAGGACATGTGACTATGTACATCATCTCAGGGGGAAGGGGGGGTGCCTTTCCCTGAGATCTCGTGGGATTACAGATGAGATTTCCCAGCAATGCTCTGCTGATGACAAGACAATCCCAGTGTACATTGCTTTGCCAAACTGAAGTCATTTTGTACTTTCAAAACAGGAAGTGAATGCTTTTATTTCACAATCACAGCATTTTACACCTGACATGTCTATGTTATTATTAATCATCATACATAGAGGGATGCTTTTTTTAGGATTTGATTTTTGAGTGTAAAGGTCCACTTTAAAGTCAAAAGGTTTTTAAGCTATTTCAAATGCTGATTAAATCACTTACACTTGTTTAAAAGTTTTAGTTTCCTGTAGAATCAGCTGGCCCCCTGAGCACTGGTCCTGCCTTCCTGTTTTACAATGTCTCCTTTCTCCAGCAGAGTGCTATGCAGACACCTTTGTGCTTGCTAGTAAGCTGTTTGTGTCTCCATAAACACGCAGACACCGCAAATGAAGCAACTCCCCTCACCCCGGCTTCCTTTCCTCCATCCTCCCTTCTCCAAGATAGTAGATGAACCGTTGCTGTAGTCTGCACTGTCCTTTGTGATCTTGTACTGGACAGGAAGTTCAGGGAAGCTGAGCTGAGAGACTTGAAAGCAGCTGTTCAGAAACATGATGATTGCAAGTGTTTGGGCGAAAATGTACAGCAATGCTTTGCTGAACAATGTATATTTCTTTAACCTCCCTGGCGGTATGATTATGCAGGATTTTAGCATGCCAAAGCGGTACATTGTTTTTCATGGCAATTTGTTGTTTTATATTGTAGGCCTGTAATTCTTGGTAAATCTTAGGAATAACTCACTAAATCTATCCAAACAAGAGTCCATTAGACATCCTGGGTATGATGAAGTTTGAAACACGAAATCATAAATTATAATATAATAAATAGTTATAAATAATTATAAGAAATTATAATATAATAATTTAAAAAAATGGTCCAGTAAATGGGAATTCTGGGGACGCTGCCTGATCCGTACCACAGTCAATAGAGTACAGTAAAAGTGCAGGCAGGGCACTAGACAAAGCTCTAGGGACAAAATTGAAGTGAAATAGTTTGATAAATATATGTAATTATAGCAGATTACATTGTATTGTGTGTATTCTGTGTAAATGTCATGTTTGCACTTTTGAATTTCCCCCCCGACTCCGCCCCCCGCTGTGACGCCCGAAAACTAAACTGAAAGCCGAATGCCGGCATCGGCCGGGCAAACACAGCAGAGGACACCGCGGGCACTCAGGTAAAAGGTAAGTGACATGTTGCCACTCATATTGGGACATGTGTTGACACACTTTTCACATGCTTCTATTGTTTTCAATTAACCTAAAAATGGAGCGATGCAAATAAAACCCAAAAAAATGTAATGATACATTCTTTAGAAATGCACTAAAAACAGGCAGTGCCATCTCTATGCTGAGCTCTGTTGGGCCTGTCCATAGAGGTCCAAAGATTACCACCATAGTTGCAATGAGTGCTACGGTGCTCCACAAGAGCTATAGATCATTATCAATGTTCCAGAAAAATGCACACCACAGCGCTCAGCAGACTCCTAATGATATTCTCCACCAACAATCATTTGCAGGCTGCCGTCATCAAAGGCCACTGGGAAGTATTCCTCACAAAACATGCAAAACAAACAGACAGCGCCTTGTCCTTGTGTAATACAGTTTATTAATCAATGAACATACAAGCTGACATAAAATATTACTCACATGGTAATCACTGAATGAATGGTACAAGGCAGACCCCACACAAAGCTGCCTTGCTTGCTGATGTGTTTCGGGGAATATCTGAGGAATGGGTATATTCCCCGAAATGTGTCAGCTAGCAAGGCAGCTTTGTGTGGGGTCTGCCTTGTACCAATCATTCAGTGATTGCCATGTGAGTAATATTTTATGTCAGCTTGTATGTTCATTGATTAATAAACTGTATTACACGAGGACAAGGCGCTGTCTGTTTGTTTGTTTTGCATAGATCATTATCTATGATCATTCCTATTTTGGAACACTACATTAGTCCCTCAGTGCAAGCCTGAGATGTGTAGAATTGTTGGATTGTGCAGATCTTTGATCTGAACTGGCTATGTGTGTTCCTTGTGGTCACACATTTTGCCATGTGTCTAATTCCGGCGTGCATGTGAGGGAGTTACATTATCAACGCATGACCAATGGGGAAAGCAAGAAGAGGTGGGCTCAAAAGAAGAGGAAAATAACATAGTATTGGCGGGCATGGAGCATATGCGGGGAGTTTGAACATCACATTTAGCTGGAGAAAGGCAGACCCACAAGTAAGTGTGTCATAATATACCAGTATACAGTGCATACTTGCACATTGGGGCAAATGCTGGCTGCTCCCACCACAGTTAAATTCCATTTTAATAGGCCCTGACTCTTCGTGAACAGGTTTCAGGGTACAACCATGAAAGTTAGTGGCTCTCATAGCAGCAGTGGCTTTCTATAGAATAGGTTTGCCAATTAAGCTCTGTAAGCCTTAATTCCAAATACATGGCGCCATGTTTTTGGGATCAAGGCTAACAAGGGACATATTTGTACACACATAGTGCAAAGTGCAATAACACATAGCAACCAACCACGTTTCATTCAGCTAGATTCGATGAAAGATAATTTCTTACTGGTTGCCATTGGCTTCCATATTTTTCACATCATCATTGCTCCTTGTTCTTGTCTTATTGGATAATCTTGTTAATGTTTAGCTCTAGTTTATTGAGCTACAGAGTCGAGAGATAGGATTTTATCTGTATTCACCATTATATGCAATGACAATCAATTCAGCAAGATCACATGGGATGGCTTCTGTGTTTGAATTTTTCATTACTTCTGAACTGTTGTTGATATAAGGAAATTGTTTTGTGTTATTATACTTGTTGAGAACATAAACTGCAATCAATAATATCTTTAGAGAGATAGGGGTTGATTTACTAACCTTTTAAACACACCACGAACGTGTATACACCTCTGTAGTCTGTTCCCTCCCAGCATGATCTATGGGAGGAATCGAAACACCTTTGTAGTGTGTACACACCCAGCAGGTGTGTTGTGCAAAGCCCTGCAATGAATTGCAAGGTAATGTGGTGTAAATTAACTCTATGTTATGTTGCTTGCGTTGATGAATGCAGGAATGTAAATGCATGAGCTAACCATTTTTGTCTAAACTGTGAAGCAGCATTATATATGCATCATGTGCATGATTTTTCCATATATGGCATTAGTGGAAATATGCTTTTAGAGACTTTTTGGTTGATAAATACGTTTTGCTGTGTGAAAATCACACACACCTGGTGCGTGCGTGTGTTTAGGTTAGTAAATCACCCCCATAATCTCTTTAGTCAGCCTATCTCAATGTGTAATAGAACATGCTAAGACTAAAAGACCAATGGAGACATGATATGCAACTTAAAATATAATATAATATCTGGGGGGATGGCAGGATTAGAGATGGTGTTGGGATAAGTTAAGGGAAAGCGTCAGCTGATAGAAAAATGGTAAACCTATATACTTTCTGCTTATGAATTTTTTGTTGTGAATTCCAAAAGCAGAACTGGATAAAGGCCTACTGATGCCCTAAGCACATCGTAATAGTGGTGCCCCCTCAGCTCTTTCATTGCCTAAATGATTAGATTTTGCTACTCATTATGCTAAAAATAAATATATTTTTACCAATGCAGATGAACATGGCAGATAATGAGAGTTACATGTTTTATCCTGTTTAAAGACCCTGCAAGTACAGAAAAATACTTGTCCTTCCTTCTGAAGGGTGGCTACTTTTGTTCCCCATGGTCCCTGTGTGTGTTGTAAGGTAGCCATCGCTCCAAGCTCATTCCCGTGATGTCACCTTTAGTTTTGCTAATTTGTATTGAGATTGCAGTCCATCACCGGAGTGAGCTTGGAGTGGTGGCTACATTACAACACAAACAGGAACCATGGGGAACAAAGTAGCCACCCTCTAGAAGGAAGGACAGTGCCAGTATGAATTCAGAGATGATTTGAGGACCTACAGCCAAGTGATACACAAATAAGTTACATTTTTGTTAATAGGTAGGATATTAGGGTAACCTGCATTTGTCAGGTTTATCTCCTGAGTTTAGTGTCACTTTAATGGTTAAGCCAGGGCTGTCCAGACGTGCCTGAAATGTAAGCCTCCAGAACCCCACTTACTAGGTACTATATTGAATACTTTTGCTGAATGTAGATGAGTTTGGTCTGGTGCTCAGATCATGCAGATCTGTAAAAGCTAAAGCCTGCCACTGTGACCCACTGCATAAGGAAAAAATACTTTTCTCCTGAACCTTTGCTTTACCTTACTGATTTAAATTGCATGGCTGTGAAACATATTCTTTAAATACACTAATAGTAATATTTTCAACAGTTGTATGTGCTCATAGATGCTAAAAGTCCATGTGCCAAGTGTCCTACTCATACCTCCCAATTGTTCGTCATTTAGAACCAAATCGTCCCTGTCCCTCTACTCTCATCAGTTGTCCCACTTTTTGGCCTGATAAACAAATATCTATGAAAATGTCCTATTTAACTTCCAAAGGTGTTATTCTCTACTAAAACCATTATCTTATCGCTTAAGCATCTGATTTGCCTTTTACAGAAGCCAGTATAAAGGAAAAGTAATGTAAAAACAAATCTTGGTTCAACCAATAATGTTTGGCATATACATTCCTAATTGTCAGAATAACTAGGACCTGACAGGGGTGTGTCCATTTCCTAAATACATTGTGCTTGGAATTGTCACTTTTCCTCATCTCAGAGATTTGGGAGGTATGCCCACACCCCAAACACTGGGGAAGACTGGTAGAATGTACTGGGTGAGTGACTCATGCACTTCTGTGGTCATAGGGTAATGCATCCATGTCCTTCTTCATCCTTAGCCCCCCTCTCCCACAGAAATAAAGCTATATACATGAACCGAACCCTGGTCAAAACAAAAAAGGTCGTTGATGTTCTTCCCAAGAACATATCTTAATGGAACTGGTTATACTGGCCCTAAACATACATAGAAACCCTTATGTAGCAATCTTGCCTTTGGGTTACCTTTTTCTATGAATAAATCCACAAAACAAAATTCAAACACAGCTGTTTTTACTATATCCCTGATATTTGTGTCTGCCCGTAGCTCTCTACAAAAGGAAATTTAGATTTAGGTGATTAAAAAAATATAATACATGTCATGGGTTTTAATGGATTTTTAATGGGTTTATAGTTCAATTCCAATTAAGTAGAAGAAAAAAAAATCTCCCTTTCAGGTAATCTTTATAAGTCGCAAGGATTTTTAGCAAACTGTCTTGCAAATTCATGCCTTACTCTATTTTGTATAAACTGTTGTTTTGTCTGACCATGTTTATTCTTAGATTAATAAGGAAAGTAAGAGGGTCTTCTTTCATTATTAGCTCCTGATAAGTTTTATTGTTGTGAAAAAAAGGAGCATAACTTGCAAGTGCATGTAAAGCCAGATCTTTTTCTTTTCGTTTTTTTTTTAAAGTTTCTGATAGAGAAGGGAAGGATTACAACTTTGGTCTGTTTTTATTGCTGCCTATGTCTCCTCTGTGGAGATTCACCTCCACTATTAGTTCTGATGACCATTGTTTTCAGTGCTCAAAATAAAATGATAGAATTTCAAAATGTTTGAGGAAGTGAAGGGAAATATCCCAAATCAGACTGCGGCGCGGCTCTGTGCTGTCAGCATATAGGGGGCAATAGCCTGCTATATGCTGGGTTTTGGGTCACAGGAGGACATTAGTATATAGCCTCCTGTGACCCTAAAGAGAACTACAGCCAGAAAAGGTTGGACCATAGTTTTCTTTTAACATTAAATAGCAGGAGAAAACTTCAGTTTTGGAGTTTTCAAAAAAGAGAAAGTATATTTGGTAAGCAGCAATTTACATCCTATGTGAATGGGAATATGTAACAGATATAAAGTAGATGTTATCCCAGTTTTGCAGCAAAAGTGGAAATGCACCTTTTTTTGAACGTTCAAAAAAATGGGCAAAATGATTTTTAATTCTGTTTAATTTACTTTCCACAAATGCCATTTAATTGTAACTACAGAATGTCAAAGTATTCGTAAATTAATTTCCTGGTCTGATTTAACTTTGTTTTAACCAATTTCCTGTATAAAGAAAAACAAGAACAATACAGAAAATAACAGTATGGAGCCTGGAAAACATAATCCTCAAAAACAGACTTGCAGCACTGCAAAGAAAGGTAGGTTACTGGATTATTTTTCAATGATGTTGTAACCACAATGATAAACAATGTGTTAGTATGTTTACTTTGAGTAAAAAAAAACAAACCAAAAAACAGGAGTTGTGTTAGTACATGATTGGTTGATTAAAGGGAAGGCTTTTCTTTTGATTCCTTCACTTTATTTACTAAGTTTAATAAACATTCACTCTGCTACATGAACAAGCTCTACTCCTTTATTGAATCATCCCCATTATGTATTATCTTACAAATTTCAGATATGATAACGTATATAGTTGCAAAGCTATTTCATAACGTGTGCACAGGTGAAGACTCCAAAGTGAGATACTTAAAAGTAAACAGCAGTTTTAAAAAGTCCACATTTGTTCTGGAATTATAGAAAGCACCCCTGTCCTATGGGCTGATAAAATTATTGGCAAGCAGATTTAAAGAGGAGGTTCTATAGGGGAGGAATATGTCTTCATCCAATATTTCTGTATATGGTAGTGCAAGAACTTGTTCAGCCTACGGTATCTGTTTAAATCTTCATAATTAGTATAATTATTGCATTGCAAATTATACTGTTTATACGAAAAAAGTCATCGGTGCTTGAGCTTCACCCCTCTGTGACATCATCGCCCCCTCCTTTCCATCTTGTCCAATCAGAGAATGCCTTCCATTAATTGAAAAAAAGTTGCAATCAAGTCACTCTGTGTTCAGTGTACCAGAAGGGAAGTCACTCCAACACTGCCGCCACAGACTACTATGGTGATTTTGAGACTCTCCAGCAGCCCTCCAGATGTGACATATCAGTAATTACAGGAAACCAATCTGGCCCAATGTAAAATTTAAAAATAGATTATTTCTAGAGTTCTTCTTTTATTCTATCTCCAAGGAATCACCCTTCTTTGTAGTCTATGTTAAGTACTGACTCCTATCCCAAGGGCTATTGAAATGCCAACTTTAGCTGTCATGCAGACTTTGTTCAACGCTTTTAGTCCCAGGTTCAAAAATCTCCTCCTCGATTCCACCTCCAAGTACAAATGATTTGTTGACCACCACTGCACTGGTAAATCTAGCTGACTGGAAGTTGTAGGTTGAAATATTTGTCCAGCTTGTTGGAAAAAAATTGTCTGTAAATTGTTTCCAGAATATTATCAATACAAATGATGATTTGCTGCATAACACATTTGCTGCATAGTGGAAACAGTAGAAACAATGACTTGCCATCCCAATATTTATATGATAATGTAATTTTTAGAATGCAGAAATATAAAATGTTTATTGACTCTTCGAAAAAAAAGCCTGTATCTAGTTGGCTTCAGATATGCAAAGTAAAAGCAAAACTCATGTTTTAGACTTGTGTATAAGCGGTATGAAATGTGACTCACAAGCTCTGAAAGCTCACTCAAGAAAAATTAAATAAGTATATCTGAATATTTATTTATTTAATAACTAGAAAGGTTGAAAAAACATACATGTCCATCAAGGTAAACCAATAAAAACAAAGTCCTTCTTCATCAGAACCCTAAACTCACAGTGTATGCAGAGAAATCCTTATAAAGTGCGGTCCAAATTGCTGGCAGGGAAAACCATTTTTAAAAGACAATGAGATATTCCCTGGATCAACATTCTACAATATTATATCTTATAAATATTCATAGCCATTTATATTTGTGCACTTACATGATATCTCCTAATTTGACTAAAACCCCTTCTTGTGGAATATGTTATGTATTTACTGTATACAAAGCAATTATATCCCACACATCTCAGAGGTGAATTTATTCAACTCAGTTCAGCTAACTGAGGTCTTCCAAGCTGCATAATAATTTGTTGCCCTTTACTGCAATATTCCCAGTTGTGCAACATCCTTTATGCAATCTTGTACCCAAAACTGAACTACATAACCAAGATGAGGATGTACTAATGCCTTGTATAAGGGCAGGGTTATGTTTCTCTCTCTCTAATGTAGGGTTGCACAGATACCAAGTACAGTAGTCGGTGCAAGTACGAGTACATGTACCAATACTTTTGAGCTCCATTTTATTTTTTTTTCTATTCTGACACGGCTCCGGAGCGCCAGGGAGAGTTTGCTGTTTGGAGATCAGTGTCCCTGGTTAGCAGGTAACCAGGGACACTGATCTCTCTGCAAGTGGCCGCAGCCAGCCATAAGATCACGGCTGGCTCCGCCCAGCTGTCAGAAGCAGGTTGTCGGCCGGCCGACAGCTCTCGGTCACGTTCGGGAGCTGTACGGGCTATAGTGAATAGCCGAAGGATCGGCCGAAGCTACGGCTAGATCCTTCAGCAGCTTCGTGAATAGATCCCATAGTTTTTTATTAGTTTTAGTTAGAATGGGGAAGGTTTAGAACACCTGCCAGGTTTTTTTAACTGCTATAGGGGACTCACTATAAGAGAGAAGAATTTACCACACAGGAAATGAGGTGAACTCTCCAACAGCAACACAGACATACATAAAAATGCTTTTCTTCATTCGAGTAAGTTAAGGCTCAAAACACTCTTTGATATTTATTTCTGTCTTTGTCCCTGTTGCAGATCTTCCTTCACTTCCTGTCTCCAAAAACTTTGTCAGCAAGTCAGGAAGTGAAGGGATGTCTCTCCAATGGAACCCCAAAAAGCAGTAAAACCAGACATGGGTTCCAATCATTTTCCAGTTCCTCCAAAGCTAAGAAAGCAGTTTTGGTATGACATACACATTCATTTGTTTTTGCTAGGTAGTTGCCTAATCATCCATTGCATCCAGTTCATCTTGTAACGTTAAGAGTTTTTGCAATGACTGCATGGCTTTTGTGTATGTCCAACTTAAACTTTTTTTTTAGATTTGGAAAGAGTAGGGTCAGAGATTTCCTTTCATATTGGGGTCTATTTATAAACAATTCGCAGAGCCATTCACCCTAAAAATCTCATAGTATAGAAACTAATATAATATGAATACAGAATATAATACTCACTGGCCTTGGTGAAATATAGTAGGGAGCAAGTTCTCAGAAAGTCGGAAATGTTCATTACTGAACAGGAACATTTTCTTCTTTATTGCAGATAACTCACTACTGGCAGGCCTCGACTCTTTACATTGCTGAGGAGAAGAGTTTGGGGCCAGTGTTGAAAGGCTGTGGCTTGTGGCAACTGCTTCAAGCAGTTTGTTTCATTGTCTTATATGGGGGGACAGAATCAATTCTGATGCAAACAAAAGCCAGTCTGTGTTTTTTTAGACTTCTCCCCAGCACCCTCCCCATCAGCATTTTAGTGGGCATATAGATAGATAAATGCTAAGTGTTGTGCAACCCTTTATTAACTTTAAAAAAAAACATATTATGATCTAAATCATGCCTTCAGCTAGTCTATTGGGTTGTTTTTATCTAGGCTTACAGCGAATTAGCTGAATTACCCACAAGAATGGAAAATATATTTCTCTCTGTGGCAGAAAGGCATGGTGTCTAAAATGGAAAAATATATCATGCCCTCCAGCAAAAATGTGAGCATGGCAGTGATGATGTAAATAAATGTATCTGGTCGTGTAACTGATAATCTATATATTTGAATAAAATAGTTGTCAAAGATTCTTTTTCAGTAATACAAAGGGACAACCACTACAGAGGGGTACTTACAAGACCAAAGTAAAAAAAACTCAACAGCTGCTTGGCAGATCCTTTTTCTACCATCCTGCTCCCTACTCTTCAATTCATTTAGAACCCTTTTTACTCACAAACGTTTACAGCCCCCCCGGTCACAGTTTAATAATGGTAAAATAAAGATTAGGGGATACAGTACTAGGGTCTCTACTTTTCCAGTAGATGCTATTTGGCACCTTAGCAGACAGTCTCCTGAGCTTTAACATGAATATCTGGAAAACATAAGTCAAGGCAACTGGACTTGCTGTATTTTTCTTGAAGACGTTTTCCTGGTCATCCAACCAGCTTTCTCAATTCAGCAAGTCGTGTTGCCTTGACATATATTTTACAGATATTCCATGACCTGGATGAATGAGAACCTTCACAGACATTTAACATGAATAGTTATTTTATAGCAGAGTGATGTTGAACACAAGAAATGTGCACACTTTGCCAACACTTTACTGAAGAAAACAAGTAAAAAATAGTTGTTTCCAACAGAGGGGTTTTGGCTTCAGCAGTACTAACTATGCCATGGCAGATACTTTAAGTGAACATCATTAGTCACGCATGAAGGCTATGCAATTCCATCTTGAATGCCTGGTTGAGCACCAACCAGGTCAAAAGACTCTCCCTCAGGCCCCATCCAAGCCTAGGTGGGTCACTCACATAGGTGTTATATGCAACAGTTACAAAAACAACATTGAGGAGAACTCATTACTTCACAACATCGACTCACTGTTCCATGTAGCAGCTGGTGTTACCACCTTTTCTGCTGCTTTCCTTAGATTGGCTGCATTCTATGCTTATAGGTACTAATGCCAGAAGACACCACACAGGAAGTTTACAGCAACACTAGGCAGACTCTACTCTATACAGTATATGACCCCCTTACACTTTCATACTGTAATGCAACTTCAAGCCTTCCTTACTTATGGTATTTATAAAAATATCTATTTTTTGATCCTATAGACTGTATTACATAGATTTTTATCCACATCTCCAGTGTTCTAATATATGTTAAGGAATTGATTGGGAAATGTAAACTGTTTCATAATTATCTCTCTATTTGTTTGTTGAAAATAATATAACTTTCTGGGGTTATTCAAAATTCTGTCATCCTTTGCTTGCAGGTTTTACCAGTTTTGACACTATGGGGTTGATTTACCAAAGACAAATAGACGTTTCACTTTGCAAGGGATTTTGCAATTTGCAATTTTCCCTTAGCTTAGTGAATGTGGTGAAAATTAAATTTGCAAAGAATACCTAATCAAGAAAAAAGACAATATATAATTTTGCTTGCACATGATTGGATAATGGAAGTCAGCATAGCTTTTCTTCATTCACTAAGCTAAGAGAAAACTCCCTTAACGTGAGCAGCCTGTTTGCCTTCAGTAAATCAACCCCAATCTTCCATCAACCTATTCAGGTTTTCCCCACATAATGTTTATAGCATGTAGAACCTGGTTATCCAGTGTATGAGAAGACTTGCAATGGTCTAATGATCTTACCAGCAAAATAATTTAACAGCATACATAAAATTGAGCTTTCTGAAGACTCCAGCATCACAAAAGTGTAAGACTGTTAGACCTAGTATTGCCTGAAATTTAAAGTGCCAGCACAGTATACTCCGAATTGCAGAAAAAAAAAAAAAAAAAAAACACTAAATGTTGAGAGTTATAGTTTCCTTACAGCAAAGTGGTTATATATTATGTCTAACTTATATCATTTGCTTCCAAAAAACAATACATGGCTAATTAAGTCTTTATCGATTTAAGAAACATTTGTTTAACTCTCCTCACTCTTGTCTGTAACCATGGTGGGGGTCCCTTCCTCAATGTTTTTAGTACAACATCACTTTCCTGAGCTTCCTGCTGTTCTTTTCATCTTTCTGTCTTCATATTCCTCACAGCTTGTTTTTTATTCTTTCTTGTCATTATTGAAAGTTCATAAAGTAATGACGCATAGACAGAAAATGATAAACAATTTTTAATTGGTTCCCATGACAATATGGGACATCATAAAATATTAAAGGCGTTTTATAAATTATTTAATGGCTTGCTTTTTTGAATTGTAAAGATCACAGTGTCATTATGACTACTTACTGAGTTACAAATGCATTTCTGAATGGAAAAGCAGGCAGCCGGGGATAAAACATGACAACAATTTTAAAATTGCTGTTAAAAGTGGGAAAGTGTTTCGAGCGATACAGATTTTATCTTGAACTGCAAAATGGAAATCAAAATATAAACATGGCAATTGTGTAACTGCAGTAACAAAAAGGTCAAATAGCTCCATTAGAATGATTTGTGTCTCTGAATGTAGCTTAGCTCTTCCATGCTACCGTTACTCATGCTCTCCCTCAAACCCTCTGTAGGGCTGGCTTACAAATATGGGCCAGAGGATAAATAGGTCTGTTACCCATACATCAATCAAGCTTTGGTCTATCCTGTCCTTGGAAAAATTAAATATAGAGTCTGACTATGCTCTTTGGGAACTTATCTGACTGTTTTTTATATCTAATTTATTTATGTAGCACTATACATTGTCCACAGAACCATTACAGACTATATTGAACCATTCATATCAGTTTCTCCCCAAAAGGATCTTACAGCCTAGTTTCCCTAACACAATTATATCATACACATGTATACTCGCAAAAAGGCTCGACTTGGGTGGGACCTGTTTTGAGGTTGTGGGAAACACAGGAAGAACATATACACTTGGTGCAAACAGTATTCTTGATGGTTTTCAAAACCACAGCTGCAGAACAACAACAAAAGCATACAAACAACTAAATTATTGCTGGGCTGCATGTTAACTGCCATCTATGAGTACATAAGGCAACCAAACATTTCTCAGTTTTTGTCCGCAGTCTGCCGCTCCCGGCCGCCAAGGAGAGAAACACTGCTTTTTCTTTTTTTTTATTCTGGTCGGTGATTGCTTTCAGTGTGGCTCAGCCGAGGCATATGCATAGGCCACGTTCGGGAGCTGTACGGGCTATAGTGAATAGCCCGTACAGCACCCCTTCGGTTCTACTGAACCGAAGGGGTCCTGGGGCCGAAGCTAGCTGAAGGATCGGCCGAAGCTACAGCTAGATCCTTCGGCAGCTTCGTGAATAGAGCGCTAGTAATTGTGTGCCCCATGACAAAATTATGCATTTCTAAAATAAAATTCCTACTGATATAACTTACGTGATTGGTAAAGCATATAGGGTGCAGTGGTTTGAGTATAAATAACACAGCCCATAGAGTTCAGTGCAGAGTACAGTTGTCAGGAGTATATAACGTACAGCACATCATACATGGTGCAGCAGTCCAGAGAATGTACTGTAATATACAGCACAGTTTACATAGTAGGAGGTCTGGCATGTGTGAAATACAGCATGGTGTAATAATGTGATGTTAGACTGGACATCAGTCCTATGTATACTTAACTGTCAGATAGCATCAGCTTCTCCTTACATTATTGAACATGATCTTTTATTATTTTACTTTCTTTTTAGATGACACTGGAGCTCACTCATCAACAATGCAGAGCAAAACTGCAACAAATAGTAAAGTTATCATTTCCTCCAGTACAAAGAAGAATGGCTCAACAAAAACTGAAAATCCTATTTCTGAGGAAAATAATACAAATAAGTAAGTGAAAGTGGATGATTGGAGTCACTGTGTATTTTATACTGACCATGAGAACTTTCTATAAATTATACATTTTGTGGCTATTAGGGTTCTGGCTGCCTGTATCCCTGACATAGCAATGGTCCTAACCATTTTAAAGGGATTATACAATTGTTTTATACAAAACTTTGTATTTATTATATTCTAGGACTAAGACATAAAAAAAAGAACTGTTAGGTAAATATGAAATAAAGCATGTTTCTGAGCCAGGAAGTAGAGTTTCAGGCTATTTTAAAAGACATTCAGTTTGCTGCTTTGGTTGGTTGGTTGTTTACACAGTTTATCATAAATAGGGACTCATCACTTAATGGACAGCTTGGTCCAAACTTAGGGGTCTATTTATCAATGTTTTCACCCAAGATTTGATTTTATGTGAAAATGTAGGTAATAGCCAAAATGTTGGGTGTCTTGTACCAATGTGGAATTATATAGCCTAGTATTAGACGACAATGGACTTATCTTTGCATTTTTGATCACACTTTGTGCGTATATTTAACCCCTTCATGACTGACGACGTACAGTGTACGTCGCCAGCATCGGGGCTGTTTAAACAGACTCCCGGTGACTTTTGATTTTGCATAAATATAGTTTTAATATGTGCATTTTGGTACAATAGTGCCATGATTGGTAGCCAAAATATATGTAAGTTATTTTGCTTATTCTTTTTTGCTGAAGTTTCCACAGTTCACATAGGGTAGCACTTTGTTTAGTCTACTAATAATTTTAGAGTGTCCTAATGTGTGTCCTGATAAAACCTATGAAGCCCCACTTCCTGTATTAATGACACCCATGTCCCATCAGGGTGATAATACCTGTTCCATGCATAGACTAGTCATTAAATTATATCCTGGAGTAAATAATATTTTTGGCTCCACCTACGATAAATGACACCAGCACACCTTTGGTCCACAGACTCTTGAAAATAGTCTGACCAAGACTAAGGACACCTACCTTTTCCACACGTGTCTCTCCCTTCCTTCCCGAACCGATACTCCTATAGACTGATGGTGCTCACACTTTAGGTAAATGACAAACCCCTACTCACACACACGCACCAGACAGCTGTTTGTTAAAATGCCTGTCACATTACACTTTGATGTGGCTTGATATGGTCATGGGAACCCCCTCATTTGAGGAGACCTGAAACCATTATGCACTCATATACTTTCTACATTTCTCACACTGTATGAACTACCACACTTTTTCTTATTTTTAATAAAAACAATGACACAGTTCGGGGGGCATGGACATTCTTTTTCCTCTTATTAGACATGTGCGATTCGTTTCGTTCCGAATCGAAATTCGGACGAATTTTCGGAAATTCGGATGTATCCGAATTCCGAATTACAGACATAACGAATGCAAACGAATCCGAATTTCCATTTCCGAAATTCGGTAGCGTTCGTACGAACGTTCATTTCGTTTTCTGTTCTTATTCGTTTCTTATTCGTTTCTTATTCGTTTCGTTCGTTGGAGCAAAGTGACATTAGAGAAGGAGAAAAATATTTTTTCCCCCTCAAATGTCACTTTTGCTGCAAACGAACGAAACGAATAAGAAACGAATAAGAACAGAAAACGAAACGAACGTTCGTACGAACGCTACCGAATTTCTTCCGAATCCGAATTCCGAATCCGAATTGACTTTAACACCCGAATCCTGAAAAACGAAATAACACAAATCCGAATTTAAAACGAAACAAAACTAAACGAATTTTTTGGCAGTGCACATGTCTACCTCTTATCCTCATTCTCTTTTTCTCTCTCTATTACTGGACCTTGCTTTTTCCTTCTGCTTTTTCTTGGTCTTTTCCCTCTATTTCTCCCATGTTTCATGCTTTTTCCTGTTTTTTTCCTCCACATTTTATGGTTATTTTGGGGATATTTGTTCAGGACTCCAAGTCTGCCACCATATAATGTACTCCCATATAATGTCTTACTAGCACTGCTGTGCTATCCTATGCATCTTCATTCTTGTATTACTCTTAATTGGTTGAAATATTGTCTGTTATTGTTGACTTGGAATTATGGGTTTTGACTCTCTTTGTACGCAGATATTGCCAATGTGGCTACTTGTTGGACCATAAAAATGTCCAAAAAAAAGAAAGTTATAAAAAACTAAAAAACAGTGACACAATATGCACACATTTGTACATAAACTTATATTAAACTGTTTGATGTTGTTTTATTTCCAATCTGACAACAGTATTTAATATATTAATTATTAATAAGTCACTTATTCAGAACAAACATGCACCCACTGAGAAATGTAAATTCTCATCAGTTACGCCTCTTCCAGGTTTCTAACTCACTAGGTAGTAAGTCAGGGATCAGGGCCAGAACCTGCAGCTTTAAAACAAATGAGCAATGACATATTTGCTTCTTATAGCCTCATACTTCCTCTTTAACTCTCCAGCATCTACGAAAATCAATTGTGGGTCGCCTGACTCTTTAGAAATGACCACCTTTATTTATGATTATGACTTTTAGATCACTTTTAGCAGTCATCCCATGCAAAAATCCAGAAAATTCATAAGGATTTACAAACCCTTTCTCTATATTAAAAAAAAATCATTTACAGGAAGCACAGATAAAATGTGTGTGTAGAATATATAATAACGTTCTCAGTCACATATAAAGCAGTTACACAAAAGCAAAGTAGAATTAGGGCAAAAAAATAGCATAACATTATGGAAATGACTAATAATTGCTCATTGACACATCTGGGGGTTACCTATTGGCAGTAGGTAGTAATTGTAACCAAAAAAGAACTTAAAATTAAAGTTCATTTAAAGATTTGTATGAGGCCATTATGCCACACAATGTATTCAGAAATAAAATTGCTAGAGGGAGGATAATTAGCTCATGCCTGTGCAAAATACAGGATTTCCTTTCAATAAATCATCCTGTTCTTATAAAATGATACCATGTAGCTTAACTATAGTAATTTTAATCATATTTCTGAACTTTTAAATGAACCAGAAATAGTCTGGCTTCTATCACACTGAGCAATGGATTTTGTGGCCAATTAGAGCCCAACGTGATTTTTTTTTCTCTTCTGTCAATTTTTTTTCAGAAAACTTTTTTGCCAAGCATAAAAAAATGTGCACCTTTCACTATTATTATTTTCTTTACTTTAATACCTTTATAAATATTCGTAACAGAATGATTGCAGTGCTGGAGTTGTAGCATTCCATGATGTGCACAGGTGGATGGGACTCATCAAGACTTGGAAAAGCTTTCGAGATAACATAAAAGAAAGGTTCTGTGATTTATGGCTTTGCACTTCTTCTTGTTGTAGTACATGTTTTCTTCCTTTGTGTAGCATGTACTTTTTTTTGTTATGTTCCCTAAATAAAGCTACCTTTGCTGCAAAGGTTACTTTGGAAGCTTTTGCACATGACTTTTATTCCCGCTTTTAAGGGTCCAATCACACCATGTGCATTAGGCTGTGTTGGGCTGTGTTACACAATGCACGCCCACTGCAATAACAAGCCAAAATCCACTGTTTCAAATAGGCTCAGTTCACACCGTGTTGTACTCGTGTGCACTTTGTGAAAATTGAACATGCTGCATTTAAACACAGTACTACACATGCTGCAACACATACACGATACATAGCAGCACACTGCAACACATGTTCAGGGAAGACAAATCGTGTATTTTGGCTACTGCTCTGACCAAAAAACACAGCGCAATAATGCAATGCAGTGTTTTAATGAAGTGCATGTCAATGCACAACAACTCAAGTGCATTTAACATGAGTTAACTAAGGCTAAATGCAATGGATGTGGCGTGAATCCAAACGAAGAAAAAAGGTTGACATTAACAAAGCAAGTACATTCTTAAACTGTAAAGAATAGATCAGCGGTAGGAAACCTTGGCAGTCCAGCTGTAGTCAAACCACAACTCCCAACATGCTTATTCCTTTGGGAGACATGCAAGGCCGGTGCAGGGATTTTTGCCCACTCAGGCAAAGGAGCATTTTTGCGTCTGACCCCCCGCCCCCCCGCGCGCGCGCGCGCACAAAAAAAGTGCGAGCGCGCACGCTCCTTCAGGCGGCTGCCTATGCACCGCACTTGTAATCAATTAACTCTGCCCCCCATCAATATTAATACATGTTTGTACCTCGGTATGAGCATGGGTGGGAGTAGAGATCGAGCGATACGATTTTTTCTAGACCGAGCACATCAATTATAGAGGACTACAAATACAGTTCCCACTCTCCCCACATCCCCTCTGTTCGACATCTCTCATCTAGGAGAGCGGTGTGTGGGCGGAGACAGCCGGCGCTCTCACAGGAGGCTGAGCTCTCCTCCTCTCACCGCTCACTCAGCCCCCTGTGACAGCGTGTCAGGATGGAGAGCGGGTACAAGCAGTCAGTGATCAGTGATTCCTGAGTGTATGCAAATAATTGAGGACATGGTATGGTTACTATATCCTCAATTATGAATGAATGGGAGTGATCTACATCACCTCCTGTTCATTCATAGTTGTGGTTATAGTAAACACACTCTGTCCAGAGACATGCTTGTGGCTGTCAGAGTCATGCCGTGCATCATGAGACTAATTGTTCCACCATAGCTGGGGGTGCTGAGGTTGCCTACAATAGATCATATGTTCATATGTATACTGAATATAATAGATATATTGCATATAATTTGCTAATAGTCTGCCCCTTTAGGCATCTGACTAAAGTGGATATAAAAAGTCTACACACTCCTGTAAAAATGGCAGGTTTTAGAGATGTAAAAAAAATTAAACCAGCATAAATCACTTCAGAATTTTTTTCCACCTTTAATGTGACTCATATTAACCAAATACTAGACTTGTAACTTATCCATTGGCTAAGAATATACACCAATCTGGCATAATTAATATTTGAAAACAATAAGAAGTTGGATCTTTCTTAAGGCAAAGTCATTATCTGTTATTTTTCTTTTCACTGAACTCCGCTACATTTTTTTCCGCTGCACTGTCTACTTTACACATATTTCTTTCCACATCAAACTTTCATAACCTGGATCATTAGTTCTCTGTGCTGGCATCTTGGTGGTGTTTTTAACACATAAACTATGAGCATTGGTCAGGGCTGTTCCCAGTGCAGAAGAAGATAAGAATTTTGCTACAGAGGTTTTTGCAAAGTAACCCGTACATGTGATAAACTGCCAGTCCTGACCTCTATTTAATTATGTTATTTGCCAGGCTGCTGTACTGACTCTGGCTTCAATAACTTGTGTCTCTGACTTATAAGAAGTTTGCACATCTGGAAAGAGTACAGTCAGTACTCATTCTCTTTACACTTGTACTGAGTTGATGATTCAAAATATTGCAGAAAGACAGACAGACAGACAACCAGCATTTGCATGATGAGAAGTCAGCAATGGTGGAATCCATGTTTGTCAGCACAGGCTTCTTTTAAGGTTAGGGTTTAAGATTTATATTTTTGGTCGATTGTTGGGTAAAGGCTAAGTATTAGGATTAGTAATAGCTTTAAAAAGCTAGTTATTGGTTGCTGGGATACACTGGAGATCTTCAGATGCCTCTACTCTACTACTGATTTTGGGCGAAAGAGAGGGACAGGATGTTGAATGTTAACAATAAAAACCTGACAGGTGTTCTGATCCCTCTCCACTCTATCCAAAACAAAAAAGTTTTAACTGAAGTTCATCTTTAAGAATTAAGGGTTAATTTTAGGGGTTAGGGTAAAGGTTTGGAAAAGAAAAGGTTAAAGGGGTTCTAAACCCTCCGTTTTTTTGCCTATATCTACTGCTAGCAAGCAGTAGATATAGGTAAGAGGTTTAAAAAAAACAAAAAACGGCTGAACTGGTTTTAAACTTACCTCGTTATCGCTGCTCGCTCCCGCGCCGAGAATCACTTCTTTCTGCCACAAGATGCCCTCAGTCAGATGACCAACATCATTCAAAACACTTTCCCTGGATCCACCACTACCTGTCACTGGACAGTGAAAAAAGAAGCAAAGAAATTAGCTCATCTCTCTGTCACTTTGCACTCATCACCTATTAGGCCTGATTCACACCTGAGAAGTTTTTGGCGTGTTTCCGCGCATATAGATACGTGCGAAAATGCGCAAAACACAAAAGGCAATGCACTCCAATGTAAAACATTCACACCTGCACATTTGTACACGCACACAATCGCACAACGCTAAAAAAGGTACATGCTTGAAAGTCTGGGCGGTTGTCACGCATTCTGATTGTGGTTGTAGTGGCAAACGCTCAGAAAAACACGCGTCCATTAAAATGCACGTTTTTGTTCGCTCATATGAAGACACGATAAACCTAGTGAAAAACGTGCTGCATTGCACACGCTCAGGTGTGGATGGAGCCTTAACATGTTCTTTGTCAGCCCTATAAACTGATTGGCTGCTTCTCCAGCTTCTTTCATTTACATGAGCTCTGGTGAACAGGGACTGCACGTGACTGATACCAGTACATATTCAAGTACTTACACTGTTTGCAAAAAAAAATACATTTAACAATGTATTATAAATTATACATCTGCATTAAACTGTGTCTTTTATCTATGTCTAGAGTTCAGTTTTAAAGTGATATTAAAGTCAAAGGTTTTTTAAGCTATTTCAAATGCTGATTATACCACTTACAATGGATGCTGCTCCTTAACGTTTAAGGGGTCTATTCACAAAGCTATCGAAAGGATCCAGCAATAGCTTCGGCTGATCCTTCGGCTAGCTTCGGTTGTACCGAAGGGCTGCTGTACGAACTATTCACTATAGCCTGTGCAGCACCCAAAGGTGGCCGAGCGGCTCAGCCGAGCCAAAGGTATTTGCTTCGGCTCGACTCTAGTAGGTGTTGGCCAATAGGAAACAGTTAGGCTGAGCTAGCTGTCACTGCTAGCTCCGTCAAATTGTTTTTTTTTTTAATTATAATTTGTTTTATTTTTAAAAAAATCTTTATTTCTTTTTTAATTTTTCGATTTATTTACATTTTTAAATAATGTTTTCACTTTTTTAAACTATTCTAATTTATTCGCTATTCTGCTCGGTTCCACGGAGGTAATGAGCAGAATAGTTGAGCCGAATGCCGCAATTCAGTCACTGCCGTTTGGCCCCTTTGAGAAGTCCTTCTGCAATTCGGCTCAGCCGAACATGCAAAGCAAGTGCAGCCAAAGGCAGCCGATGTACAGCTGATTTCAGCCGATGTACGTCTGCAATCAGCAGTACTGAGCCATAGTGAATAGCCGAACGTCGTTCGGCTCACTTCACTATGGCTCGGTTATTCACTCCGCTGCCTTCGGCAGTTTTGTGATTAACCCCCTAATCGGCAGCTTTGTGATTAACAGGGTAAAGTTTTAGTTTCCTGCAGATTCAGCTGGTCCCCTGATCATGGCTCTGATATCCTGTTTTAGGGGGGCTCCTTTCCACTGAAGTGTCTCATAGAACCGCCCTTGTGTGTGCTAGAAAGCTCTGTGTACCGCCACTAGACATGTGCGATTTGTTTCGTTCCGAATCGAAATTCGGACGAATTTTCGGAAATTCGGACATTCGGATGTATCCGAATTCCGAATTACAGACATAACGAATGCAAACTAATCCGAATTTCCATTTCCGAAATTCGGTAGCGGTAGTTCGAACGTTCGTTTCGTTTTCGGTTCTTATTCGTTTCTTATTCGTTTCGTTCGTTGGAGCAAAGTGACATTAGAGAAGGAGAAAAACATTTTTTCCCCCTCAAATGTCACTTTGCTGCAAACGAACGAACGAAACGAATAAGAAACGAAAACGAAACGAACGTTCCAACTACCGCTACCGAATTTCGTCCAAATCCAAATTCCGAATCCGAATTGACTTTCACACCCGAATCCCGAAAAACAAAATAACACAAATCTGAATTTAAAACGAAACTAAACGAATTTTTTGGCAGTGCACATGTCTAACCGCCACAAACACACAGGCATAGCAAGGCAAGCTACTACTCTGCTCCTTGCCCTTGCTCATCCGTTCTCCTTCCTCCCTTTTCCTTCCTCCATTCTCTAAGCTAGTAGATAGATGGCTGCTGGAGACTACTCTGTCCCTTGTGATCGTGTACTGGACAAGAAGTTGAGAGAAGCAGAGCTGAGAGTAGGAGGCAGCTGTTCTGCAACATAATGACTGTAAGTGCTTGTGCAAAAATATAAAGAAATACTTTGCTAATGTATATTTGTTTGACCTGGATTTATTACCGGAAAAAAGTTTGAGCGTTTAATATTACTGTAGCCCCTGTATAGTTGCTACAGTATTAATGTGTTCTTTTCTGTGAGGGGTTAACTATCCTGAAACAGAACTTGTGCAGCAGAGGGACTTGTGGGATTTGTAATGTGGAGGCAGGGAGAGACAATACTGATCCAAACAGATCATACTACAGCTCCCAGGAGGCTTTGCAATCTGGGGGAGGGATGGACTCAGCCTCCTATGAGAGAGAGTGGGCATACTGCGAGAGATACTGGAAGTGATAGGACCTGTTGTTGAGATTTGATTTATCACCCCAGGGAGAGAGAAAATCCTTGTGGTGATTAGTTGCTGACACTGCTAGAATATTGCTGTAGCTGTATAGCTGAGGAGATTGCTTGATCTTCTGTGCAACCAATACTGATCCGGGGGAAGATTCGTCCACTGAACCACAGACTGACACCGCTGCTTCCAGAAATGAATAGATAATGCTGAGACCGCACGACTGCTGCTGGAGATAGAGTCCTGTCATCTCTGCGCACAGATTGCTGCTGAAGCCTGAGAACTAGTTGGAACCACCATCCAAACTGCAGGAGTGCTGAGAATCCATTGGCCACTTTGTTACTGTACTAAGTGAACTTTACAAGCAGGACCTTGGGCCCCATTGCAGGCTAGCCCAATTAAATACCATTGGCCAGTAGATTAGAAACCTGGGTGTATTTGGACTGAGACTTTGCTGTCACAGTTTGTCACCATCTGACAGTTCCTTTAGTCGGTTTAGTATTACATGCAGTTATATTTAGATAGCCGCAGCAACGGTGTGCCTGAATATCTAAAGTGACTCCATTCTATGCATGTCTATTTACTTTTGTGTTTCCTGCTTATGTGCCTATTGAATTAGTGCATTATTTGTCAAGTATAGCTTTTGCAAAACCCCACAAGGTGTGCTGTAGATCCTGTCTGTGCAATTTATCCTGGTATGGGACAGAAGAACCCGTGTATTTCAGCAGCTCCTTCGGGGGTGAGCGATACACTACTTTAAGTGTTAGGAGGTAATTTACTGATAGGGAAGTTTATTAAACTAAGGAACATTTTGGGAGCTTTAGAGTTTTCGTTGCTTCTTGCCTGAAACCCGCAGCTCCCAGCAGCAAGAACTAATATATCAGAGAAAAGTAATATTTAGCAGTAAAACAAAAACAACTATTTTACTGCATCAATAAACTCCGAAGCCTGTATCCACTGAAAAGAGACCGCAATTTTCTTTTAAATAATGTATCTAGTATCGCAGTTTTACCGTGCTCTCGGCACCTGCTAGTTTGGTTGATTGTTTTGTCATTGCACACTTTAAACAATCTAAGGGCAATAGAGCAGGGTAATAGACAGAACAAAAACCAGGTACAGTGACAGTGTGAAAATGAAGTAGACTGAAACATGTAAAATGACCCCTTCCATAACATACTGAAAACTGAGTCAAGTATCTCATTTGCAGCATGGTAATGGACAAGTAGACACAGGGAAGGTAATTGATGCTGTGCATTAATATGTTTGTCACAAAGAGTTTAGCTATGTGCTCAGTCAATAACCGCATAATCATATTTCCCAGCTTTTAGATATGGCCTCATGCTGGAAATTAAATTAGCTCTGTGTGTTAGGTAAATCAGATAGCAGGACGTCATACTCTCAATTGGAAGTAACTGCTTAAAGGAGCCAATCAGATTCATTTACCTTGGCATTACCCCATAATTTTGCCTTTAAGAGGACTCTTACAAAAAAAAGGTGGCAAAGCTAACAAGTAATGTAATACAGATCAAATAATATAGTCAGAAATCAACATTACATAGCTCTGTTCATATAAAAGACATTATTCAATTAGTTGCTATTGCTAAATGCACTTTGCATGTGTGGTCTGTTTCTTAGACTGACCATAATTGGCCTGATTCTTGCTAATTCAACACATGTCTACAAACTGCTAGAAAATCTCTCTGAAAATGGATACCAATGCCTCCTGTTTCAGTAAAAGTAAGTGAAGTGTTAACCATGCAATTGTCCAAGTTACATAAAGGATAGCATGGGCTCCAAGCGGGTTCAAGGACAAGCAGATGCCTCACCACTGATTGTTTTTGATAAGACATCTGCCTGTGTTGATCAGCATATATGGCCGCTCTTACAAATGACTGTTATGCTTTAAATACTCCTATCTTTGTTAGATAGGTGGTAGACCACATTTGCAATATCGGGGCAAAGTAAGGTGATTAGGCAACCCCATTATTGCTTTTAGATCTGATTCTCCAAGAAGTAGTAGAAGGTGGCAAACTTCGTAACCCACTTGCAGAAATGGACACCCATGTCAAGACTCAACTTTAACCTGATCTACCAGATCCCATGTTCACTGTAAATTACATCTGTCAATTATTTTTGCCCCCCAAAAATGGTGCTTTTCTAGAACAGGAGAGGCAAGCATTTGAAGGACAGGTGTAGCATTGTTGGAAAACGTGCCCCTATCATAAGTTAAGCTTGTACAATACGTTTGCAGTTTGCTGTCTTTTCCAGATATACTTACTTATACCTGTAGTCTGAAGCAGTGTCCATGTTATTCCAGCACGTAAACATGGCCATACTGATACCACTGATACTGTGACCTGGTCTTCTTCATCACCAGAGCAGGATGGGTATGCTCTGCTTGAACTTGAAACACAAAGTAAGGAAAGAACTGTGTAGGCAATTTCCCATGCTTGTAGTACTTTTTTCTTTCAGTCAATATACCCTAGGAGAGGGGTAGCCAAAATGTAGTTATACTGTATGACAATGATATGGTCATTAAACTGTGAAATCTTGGGGCAGTGGTAGCTAAACGTCAGCCCTCCGGCTGTGTTGAAACTACAAATCCTATAATGCTTCAGCTTGTGGCTGTCTGAATCTTGCAATGCCTAATAGGATTTGTATATTTACCACAGCTGGAAGGCTGGATCTCGCTACCTCTGCCCAGTTTAATGGCCATATCATTGTCATATAGTATGAGCACACACACTGTGGGGCCTACCTAGCATGTCCATATCATACAAAGCAATATAAAAGCACATGATAATCTGGGTTCTACAAAAGCAAGAAACATGACTAGTTCAAGCATGGCTTACAACAGATGGGCTGTATAGAACTGCAATATTCCCACAAAGACCTTTCCAGCATTTAAAATCTGTTTCCAGTTGATGGCCAGTAATTTCTTCTTCCATGAAGAAAATTAAAGAAAGCTTTCACAGCATACCTTATGCCAATTTGAAAAAGCGGATAGCTTGGATTCTGGCAGCATTATGAATGAGCAGATGTCTCATATTTGAGGTGTCTGCCCATCTATATGGCCACTCTAATACCTATTTTGGTGGAAGCCAGTTAATCTACCATTATGTACAGCGAGGGTCATGGAAAAGCTGTCGTTGGGCTGTAAATAAGTAAAGAGGCAGTAACAGAAATAGTTATCATAAGTTTGCACAATGTTCCAAGGAAATAATAAACTGAGGATGCAGTACAAAGATCAAGCTAAGGTACAATGCTTCCTGGAGTCATATGATTAAACCTATATCATCAAATGTGAATCATTTTATAAGTAGCTTTGTTTTAGCTTTATCAATATTACCAGCAACATAACTGATCGTCATAATACAAATTCAGTATTATCATTAAAACGAATAAAGGAAATTGGCATCTTCTTCTTTCTATTTGCGGCATGGTTTATTATTGTCACTTTCACAGCCTCTTACTTTCTCCAGTAAGCACATTTCCATATTAATGGTCAGGGCGCCAGTGATTTCCGTTGCTGCACCTGACACTGTTCTTGATTGCAGTTTGATTAAGCTACATTAGCTGGAACACAGATCTGCAAGCGAAGCACCACACTCCCATTTCCTCCACACAATGAGATATTTTATTTCCTACTTTGGCAAGATATAGGCCATGCACAACAAATTACACAGCATATATAATTCCAATGGTAATGCTGAAATTTATAGGTATGAAAAATGAAGAATGTGAACTCTTCGAATCTAGTTATTGTAGTATAATAACTGATTTTAATACTTTCACCATCCACCATTACTAAATATCACATTATTGAATCATTCTAGACTAGTGATAATGTTTTACTTACTATTATTACAGTTATTTTTATTACTGTAGTGAGAACTGGTAGATCTCTTGAGAATATAAGTCCTGTTATTGGATAACAACTGTCTCCAGTTTGAGCTGCTGGTGGAGACTACAGGCAAATGTTCCAACGCACATTGCCTAAACATTGTCCGATGCATGGTCAGAGCAATGATGTGCAGCCGACCCTGGAACGAGTGCATGTAAATAGGACATGGCTAAAAGAGACTAATTAAGATCAGCAGTACTACTTCCGGTTCCGGCGCCTATGTGGTAGGCTGCAGGGGTACAGCGCTCCCACTCCGCCGCCGGAATACAGCATTAAAAACCAGCCACTTCGCCCAGTTGTGAGCGGCCCCCTCGCACGGTGACCCGGGGAACAGTGATGGACCGGTACCTGGCGGGATCAAAGAGCCGCTCGTCCTCACTGCCGCGATCGGCAGGCGACATGCGGCCACCCAGGGAGCCCAAGATGGCGGACGGCATCCACACCAGCAGGGACAGGAGCCCATCCCCAGCATCACAGTAGAAAGGCATCATGGCACACTCACAAACTAGCATGTAAAACAACTTGTCTCACCACTAAGGACAATGACAGAGGTTTGGATACACGTCTTCTGCAAAGGATGTGTAAGCCGCACTGCCGCGCCAAGGCACCTCTTATAGTGCGGTCCTAACTCTAAATGCATCCCCAGCATCAGGCACAGAGGGCGAGACTGCTGAAGCAGATGACACAACACACGAGCACATTGCTGCAGTGCAGCCGTAGCTAAACTATTAAGCCCACAATTACATCTGCTGTGGAGGCTGCTATACAGCAGGGGCTGGCTGCAATCAGAAAAGACATCTGTGTTCACTCAAGGTCTCTTAAAGAGGCAGAACACAGAATTTCATCTCTGGAGGATGAACTTGCTGAGGCTCACTCAAAAATAATGCTAGTGGATTCCGTGTCAAGTCTCTACAGGACAAAATAGAAGACCTGGAGAATCGTTCCAGAAGGAACAATTTAAGAATAGTAGGTTTACCAGAAACCTACAAACCACAAACCCTTACCAGCCTATGTTCAGTCCTTATTCCTGATGCATTGGGACTCGCTGCTGAATGTGTGGTGGAACGTGCTCACAGGCTGGGACCGCCACAAACAGAAAGATCTACTCCCAGACCGCTGATTGTTCGTTACCTTAACTATGCGGATAAAACCAGTATCTTGCAACAGTTTAGGTCTCAGCGCTCATTGATAATTGATGGAAACAATTTGTTGATCTTTGCAGATTACTCGGTAGACGTGACGAGAAAACGCAAAGCGTTTAGCAAGGTCTGTACCGCTCTCTACCAAAAACGTATTCGGTTCACCCTGGCGTATCTGGCTACCTTATACTTTGAGACAGCTACGGGCCGCAAATACTCATTCCAAGATCCGAAGGAAGCTGAATCTTTCCTGGATCGACTGGATAGTGATCATGGGTCTCCCTCCAAAATATCTTTACCACCACGCACGCCCCCCCAAAAAAAGGCAATAAGCAACAGAAACAGAGTGGAAACACACCACGCAAACAACGCACTCGCTGAATAACGCAGTAACAATACATGTTCACAAAAAGAAAGTTATAGATTCCTAGGGGCAAATATACCTGTGTGTTTTTCTGTTTTATTCCATAGGTATCGGATGGAGGGGTCATTCCTGTCAATGCGACTACCTGATGGGGATCCTTCAGGCTCATGGGGCCTTGTGCCATGGTTCCTCCTTAGATAGATGTAGTGGCGGAGCGGGAGGTTAATGCGCAAACCCCGATTTGCTCACACTAGGAAGAAACGGTGAAGTCATACTTGTTGATATTCTCTGTTACAGTTTTTTCATGTTTATGTTAATTGAATACATTCTTGTTATGTTGTTACTAGATACTGATCGCTCTAGGGTTCTAACTCGATGTTTGCTGTATCTGGGGTCATGAGCTTGTGATGCGACTCCTAAGATGCCCTTCATACAAAGGTATTGGACAAGTTTATTTGGGTTCCCGGGAGGGACTACATTGATCCACAATCGAAGTATAATACTCACTATTGTCATAGAATACATCCTTCCATTTACACGGGTATCACTAGCTAAACCAATATGAAAGTAGTGTCATGGAACATTAAAGGACTTAGAAGCCCACATTAACGTAACATGGTACTCAGACACTTACAACGTATGGGAACAGATATAGCTTTGCTTCAGGAGACACACTTGAAGGAGGAAGACATGCTGCGTCTTCGCAGACTATGGGTGGGAGAAGTATTTGGATCCCCCTCTGAAGGCAGGAAAGCTGGAGTAGTGATCCTTGTGCACAGACGCCTTAATTGCCAGGTGGACAGGGACACGAATGGTAGGATGCTCACAGTAACTATGCGCTGCCTGGGTAACGTACTAGCTGTCACTAATATTTACATGCATAACTCTCCCACCAAAGCTCATTTTAGTGAATTAACCAAGTGGCTGACTAAACCTAAGACAAGGCTGCACCTAATGGGGGGCGACTTTAATTCAGTGATGAATCCATCCGAGGATAGAAAGAGATTTGACACTCGTTCTACTCAATCTAGGATGAACAGGGGAGACCAGAGGATGGATTTGTCAGTTATGACATCCTCTCTGGGGATGCAAGATGTATGGAGACTAATGCACCCTATAGAGACGGAATACACGCATCTTTCCTCAGTACATAACTGTCTGGCCCAGCTGGACTACCTTTTCGGCTCAAATGCACTACTCCCTATGATCGATCAATCTGAGATACATGATATAGCGATATGTGATCATGCACCGATCTCAGTTTCTATCCGGGTAATGCCCTGGATCCACAATAATGTCATGTGGAGATTCCCCTCCTTTCTGGCCTCTAGTGGGGACTTTGGCCAATTCGTCACTACAGCGTGGGAGGAGTATAGGAAGAATAATTCTGCACATGCTGACTCTCCCGTCCTGTTTTGGGAGGCCGGCAAGGCTTACTTGAGCGGCAGAATTACTTCATATGTATCAGCATACAGGAAGAAAGCCAGGCAGGCATATAAGGAGGCGAGCGCATCTTTGCGGTCAGCTCAGCAGCGACTTAACTTAGCGCCCTCCCCTGCTAATAGGAAAGAATGGGAGGCAGCTAAACGGCAATTTGACCGATGGGCGGATAGGTACGAGAGAAGTAAAATGTCATACACTGACCTCCAATACCACAAATTCGGGAATAAGTCGGGCAAACTCCTGTCCAAACTAGTCAAGGGAAGGTACACACCAATGCATATCTTATCTCTTAAGAACTCACCGAATCAGCTGGAGACTGATCCAGTGAAAGTTAACGGGATTCAAGAGGCATACTATCGCTCCCTTTACAGTGCTGAGGACATAGACATGCCTGCAGCCCACCAGTTCCTGCAACAGATTTATCTCCCTAATCTAACACAAGAACATCTATCCATTTTAAATGGGGATTTATCCAAACAGGAGATAGCTGATGCAATTGCTAATCTTGCTGGGTCAAAAGCCCCAGGTCCAGACGGGCTACCTGGGGAGTTCTACAAAATATTGAAAGATGATATCACAGATACCCTCTCTAACTTCTATGACTCAATGTGGGAGGGCGGGCCCTACTTCCCCACTGGGAAAGAGGCATATATAAAACTAATACCAAAACCTGACAAAGACCCGACACACCCGGGATCATACAGACCGATATTGTTACTTAATGTGGACGCAAAAATACTTTCAAAAATAGTGACACAGAGACTGGCTGATATACTGCTGTCAATGATTGACCCGGCACAGGTGGGTTTTATTAAAGGTAGATCAGCAGTAATGAACATCCGTAGAGTGTTGACGGCACTAGAGGCAGCCAAATCGTACCCCTCCAGGGAGATGGCTATTGTTACCCTGGAAGCGGAAAAAGCTTTTGATAATGTGAACATGGATTGGCTGTTTCTGGTGCTGTCCACTCTCAGATTTTAGGGTAAAGTACTCTCCTTTCTGAAACATATGTATGCTTCACCGGTAGCCAGAATATTAACGGGGAGTGCATTGTCCCCGTCGATAGTACTGCACAAAGGGACACGACAGGAATGCCCACTTTTGCCGCTCCTCTTTAACTTGGCTCTGGAACCTCGAGGTATATGTTGCAAACACCATTGCTAAGTGGTATTAACTTAGGGACTGAAGAGCTCCGCATTGCACTATTCGCAGATGGTATCCTACTATTTACATCGAAACCGGCCAAAGACATAGTGGTTATACAAGATATATTTGCGTACTTTAAAACCTTATCGGGACTTCGCATTGTTTTCAGTAAAAGTGAGGTACTTCCTTTTACTTCGATTGTGGATCGCTCCTGGGAACCCAAATCGACACTCAGAGTGGCATCGCGAGACATTACGTACTTAGGCATTAAGGTGGGGAAACTCCCTTCATCGATATATGGGCTCCATATATCTCCTTTGATAGATAAACTAACCTGCCCAATATTCGCTTGTATAAAATAGCATGCTTGGTACGTCATGCGTTGGATTGGGTGTCTGGTAAATCTAGATTCTCCAATACCTCGCTGGAAGAAGCCTTGGTGCACCCATGGAACATAAAGGCTATTCTGCACTGTAAACTTTCTCTCCTACCAAAGCATATAGCGGGAAATCTATTGATCCGTGACACGGTGGTGGCCTGGAGGGAGGTGCATAGAGGATTGAATTTATCACCTCACCTTTCGGCATACTGCCCGATACAGGGCAATCCCATGTTCCCACAAGGTATGGATTACTTAGTGTTTAATATTTGGCAACGGCAGGGATTGAACATGTGGGCTAAATTGTCCACAGGACCTTCAATGACACCTGTACCCTTCTTGGAACTGATTCAGGACTTTAAAATTCCGAGCACACATTTCCTGCATTTCCTGCAGTCTACGAAAACGTGGCAGAGCATCTCGCGAAACCCTAGGAGCTTTCTGGGGGTATCATTCTTAGACACCATGCTGAAAGATAATGACTACTCTGTCTCAGAGCTGTATCCCCGCCTTCAGGCGTTGTATGTGCGACCGTTGCACACCTCTAATGTCCAGAATTGGGAAAAAGATTTTCCGGATCCTGAAATAGTTGACAACTTACTACGAGGATACAACAAGATTAAACATATAGTGATCAACGAAGTCTGGAGGGAGAGCCAATTCAAAATTCTGCGCAGGGCATACGTCCCGTATTTCAAACCGCAGAACACTTCCTCAGAATCTTTGATATCTAGATGTCCAAAATGTGGAGATATACGACCATCACTGGCACACTGCCTATGGAATTGTGACACAATATGCAAGTTCTGGCAGGCACTGGCCTCCTTTATTACGGATGTTACAAAGTGGACCCCCCTTTTGAACCCCTCCTTTATGTTTTTAGTGCACCACAGGGAATGGAAACAATGCAAACAGGGCAAAAGGGTAGGGACTTGATTTCTGTCTACTAGCGGCCAGGCGCTGCGTGATGCGTAGATGGAACGCGAATACTCCTCCAACGGTGCAGGAAGTAGTGAAGGAATTACATGTGCTCTTCCAGTGTGAACGACTGGAGGCGGAACTACAGCCAAACGTGAGGTCTGAGGAATTTTACAAGAGATGGGAAGCTTTCATCAATGCCACTCTCACACCGACTGAAATTAACCAGATTATGACACCTTTCCAATATACAAAATGGTACTTGATGGCCCGTTACCCAGCGAGGGGAGTTTGTCTTTGATAATTTGATTTTATGTCTCTATTACTTTGTACTGCCTTATGCTGGCTTGCCTTATTTTGTGGAAAAGCTAATAAAATATTTGTTTAAAAAAAAAAGATCAGCAGTACTGACATGCATAAAAGTATGGAAAGAGGTGAAAACAACATTTTATGGAAAACGGCAGTTGTTTATGATACACAGCTCTCAAACATGCCAAATGCCATTAGATATGTTTACCTAAAAGGGTCAGTTCGCCCAGAGATAATATTTTAGTCTTAGGTGGATCCTGTTGTGCTGAGTCAGCCCCTGGCTTCTTATTTGTCTCGGATACACTAATAGCAAGATCTCTCAACATCTACCCCCAAATCCTGATGACTGCAGGAAATATAGCGACTTTTTAAGGAGAAACGTAGCCTGAGGAAGTTTTGGAAGAAAGCAACAGCAGAAGAAAGGGGGGCATCAACATTATTCAAAAAATACGTTAAACAGAGGCTCTCTTATAGCTGTACAATGCAGAAAATTCAAGGAAACAATGCAAAAAAGAAGTGTAGCACCCTCTGCTATGTTGTTACTAAAGTTAGTGTTTATATCTAGACTGTGGTCAGTCTGGATGCTGATTATTCTGAGTTCTGCAGGCTTTCCCAAAGTCTGGTGGATTGAATAATTCAACCTGTTGCTGGGTTGGAGCCTCAGCATACAGTGTGGGAGGATCATTCCTCAAATTATTAATATAAATCTTACTCTGACCAATCTATGAGCAGGCTAACTCAGAGGTATGACTGAAGGAAGGTGATAAATATTTGGGAACACCTTTCCAGAACTCTCTCTCCTCTCGAGCTTCTTCATGGGAAGAGGTCTGTTTGTTGCAAGATGGCTGACCTAGGCCTCAGCATGTGGCAGGTGCTGGGGGCTCACAGGCCTAAAGTGCTACTGGAAAGAGACCTGAAAAAAGCTGGGCTGGAGGAAGGATCTGTTAACTGAGGAGTGTCACAGAGGAGCTTTTGAGAGCTGCCGTCTGGACCGTGAAAGAGATTCCTCGCCCTAGAAGAGAAGCCAGTTGGTGCCCTACAAGTACTGTGACTGCGCTCTCAGGGTCATAGACTGTTCCTGGCTGTTCTCTGGTGCTATTTTTGGTCACTCTCATAGGACCTGTTGCTACCAGTTACTACTGCTGTTGCTAATATTGAACACACTGTCCTCCATTTTTGTTATTTGGGTATCCTGCAATCCTAACCCTCTCTTCTAGTTATTACTGAGAAATAAATACTAAAAAGACCCTATTACATGAATCTGTTCTATCCTAGAAGTGTTGGTGTTACTGAAGCTGAGAAAAGAAGCCGGTGGTTGCAAAACAGGTAGGAGAACCTAAGTTATATCCAGCGGCTCCTACTGGGGTGAGCGCTACAGGAGGAAAAAGCTAATTTCTACAAAGATACCTTTAAATTTGTGGAAAATATTTTCATTAAAGAGAAAAGTGGATCCTTGAAAGCGTCAAAAGAGGAGGCTGAAAAACATCTCAGAACCATCCACACTGATGAGCGAAAAGAAGGACTGATACTTGTTCCAGTTGACTTCTTACCAATTTCATTCCCAAAACATCAGTTCTCCCAAGCTGAGTGAGATAAATAGAAAAAAAGTTATTCCTAAAGCCAGGTAAAGTGGGGGACGTACTGAACTTTTTGAATAAAGAAGGCAAGATCCTTTTCCATGATGTAGTTCGAGATGAGGGGGAAGAGAAAATAATACAAAGTGAACCTCGAGCAGTTTGATACACTTTGCTTGAGAATCACTTTTTATTATTTTCTCTTCCCCCTCATCTCGAACTACATCAACATCATCAGGAAGGCACCACCATTAATTGCGGTCAATTATGGGTGAAAGCCACCATTCCATGCCGTTTCATTGTCTGGCCCACTGACTTGCTTACCCACCATTGCACATTTGGTTGTGGCGCTTCCCCCTGTCTTTTTTGTTTTCCTGTAGTTACTTGGTAAAGACTTTGATCTTTTTTTTACATATAGGCACCACATTGGCCTTGCTCTAGTCCATTGGTACCAAGCCACTCAATAAGAGTCTCTAAAAATTACAAACAATACCTTCATGATAACAGAGCTCAACTCCCAAAGGACATGAAGGTATAAGCCATCTGAGCCAGGCAGCCAATGGACTAACTGGGAGAGCCAGGAAAAGAGGAAACTCCGCTAGTGTGACATCTGGGAGATGAGGGATCTTAGCTAAGTCATCAGGACCGCTCATGATCTCCCACCCTTACCCTAGAATGTGAATCAATGGCAAGGAGAAGATCCTGCTTGCTCTCTTTGTTAAGCTCTTAGATCACTAAGGCACATTCTAACAAGATGCTCTGCAAGCCTCAGCCAACAGCATTACAATTAAAGGGATAACCAAGTTCTCAGACGTCAGTTTTGGAACAGAGATGAACCACCACAAAGACTTTTCCGCAAACATTAGCAGGGAATTTCTATATCACAAGATGTGCGCCAGCAGGCAAACCTCCAGAGCATCAAAATGGAGCTTGGAAATGGAAAATGGATGTGGACCTGTAGAAAAAAATTGTGTTTGACCCAGATATTGTGACTACAACACTCCACCCAGACATGGCCCTATGGTCCACAAAAACCAAGATGGCATATGTTGTAGAACTGACAGTACCATTGGATGATGGTGTTGAAAAAGCTTAGGAAAGAAAAAAGAACAGGTATTCAGAACTGAAAACTGAAGCTGCCCAGAATGGCTGAAGGATCAAGATTTTCCCTGTAGATGTGGAATGCAGGACTTTTGTCGCTACATCTCAGTGAGGGGTCGCTCCCTCCAACAAGCAATTAATTCCTTATCAAATGCAGCAGAAAAAAAATAGCAATTGGACTTTAATTAAAAGGAAGACAAAAACGGGATTGCAAGTTGACACAGGAGGGTGTGGACCTGAGGGGGGTGTGCCTGGGACACCAGGTACCAACACTGAGACCTCTGGAGACATCGTGGACCCATCAACAAAACATCAAAGAAGGAAAGTGCCCACTTGATAGCCCCCATCACTTGATAACCCTCTCGCCTTTTCACCACTAAAATTTTAACATCAAGAGTGCAGACTTATCTAGGGATTGAAACATCATGTCCTATTAGCTCAACTGTCAGTCTCTTTTGTGCCACAAGTGAGAGCCACTTCCTGGAAGTGCAAGCTGCACTTCATCTCCACAATTAGTAGCTCAAGCTCTGCCCTCTACAACAGGTTTACAGATCCCTGCATCTGCATGCCTGGCAGTCAAGTGCAGTAGTTTGCAAAATTCTGAGATATTTATTATAGTAGATGCAACATATTTTTACTCTAAACAATTGCATAATTATTCTGTCTCAGTGCTACTTTAGAAGCTGAGGAAGACATTTACAACTCATGCAGTAACCTTGTAATAAATGTATCTCGCAATTGGTCTCACTGCCTCTGTTTAGCATTGCTTTGCATTGCTAAACGAGAATTGTGGCAAAGAGGTACTTTGCCACTCTATCTCAGGGTGGCACAATTTGTGCTCCCCCTTGACTGGGGGACTACATTTATTTTTTTCACCTTGGGTGCTCAAAGACCTCGTCCTGACACGTCCTGAGTGCAGAGCTTTTTGTGCTGACATTTCTCAATGAGATGCTGCTTTCACCCAGTTCTTTAGTGCATAGTTATGTGTTTCTTCATGCATGTAGTACCCAAATGGCTGGTACTTTTTCAGCAGCTAATACGCTGCAGGAAAGGGCTGCAGACCACAGCGGTGCTTTTGGCAGTAGATACGTTGAGAAAAGGTTCACACTGCAGAGCTCTTTCAATTTGCTGCCTATTCAAGTGTTCGGGTATTGTTCTGGCACTACCCAATTTCTACCAAACACATACCTGAAATCTATATTTTGAATATTCTGGGAATACCTGGGAATTTGGGGATGGGAGAGGGGGTTTGGGAAAGGTGAGGTTGGGAAGAAACTGCAGTGTGGTACTGTAATAAAAAAGAAGCACACCAACTATATTATCAAACTTTTGTGCCACTGGCCAATTTATATGAACTTGAGGGCTTAAAGAAGAACTCCAGAAAACTTTTTTTTTTATTAACCATTGCACCCACTATTTTTCAAAGAGAATAAATTCCCATAGCTTTTAGATCAGATGTGACTGGCTGCCACTCCCACCAGTCAATTTATGCCTGTTATGACTAGTTTAAGAAATCAGGTGTTGCATCCACAACTACCTAATAAAGCTACCATTTTCCTAGTTAGAATAATGAATCAGATTGGTGTGCTGCTGCAGCTATGTTAAAGCCAAGCAGTAATCTAAAAGTTAAAAAAATGCATAGCACTTACTCCCCAGGGAGTTGCTACTTTGATGGGTCCTCCTGCCTCTCCCAGTGGTGATCCATCCTTAATGAGACCTGGCAACTTACAGATACATCAGTAATGATAAAGTGGGCTTTATTGAAGCTAGAAAAAGCCCTGAAAAGGATGTACAGATTTACCAAATTTGATGCATAAACAGCTGGTCAAAGGCCTCCCACCACTATGATGCAGTGTGGATGCAAACAGTCTCACAGATGCAGCACAGGTCACTTCTCCCTGAACTCTTCACACTTCTCTGGGAGCCAGGTGACAGGTTGTCTGCAATGCTCTGGGTCTCCCCTCTCAAGCCTATGCCTGCAGCTGCTGTGCACTTGGTCCTTTCTTCTCTACTGGCCAGCTCTGTCTTCCCTGTTTTACACACAGCATACAGAGATCCCTGTAGCCTAGCAGTCTGTCCCCAGCTCTTGGTCTCTGCTATTCTCCCTCAGCAATCATCACACACACTTTGAAAAAAACAAAAACTTTTTCTAATGCATGTTGTTTGACAATGCTATCACCAAAGGCATATAAGACATATGCCCAGTGATAGTACAGACTAAGAGGTGACTTTTTCCAGCATATTTACTTCCATCATGGTAGGATCAAAAAGTAATAATATATTTTGAGTAAAGGTAAGGTCTAGTTCCACGCAGGGGCCGTTGGTCTACAAATGGTATACATCTAAGCTCCAGTAACGCAAATACAGGCTTTCTTGACAGTTATCTTTCAAACTCTTTTCATTTCTGTTTTTTAAGGGCAGTGGTGGAAACCAGGGCCAACCTTAGCGTTCTCTTCAGGGTTCCATTGGTTATCAGCTGTATGAAGGGGATTCTACATGCCCAGAAGAAATTCAAACTAGGTGGTACCCATACAAAGAGGTATATACATTTTATTATTTTGATATTCACTGTGAGACTAAATACTTTTTGGAAAAATAGAACTAACTTGTTCAAACTGTGGATCGTCCTCAATATTACTACAGGGAAAACCATTCTTAGGTTTACCCTGTTATGAGAAAGCATCAGCTCATTAGTCTTCAATGTAGAGACTGATGAATTCTTACAAGGTTGATCCTAAAATGCAGTGGGATTCCATACAGTATATTTGAACCACAGTGTTTGATGACACCCAAAGCTGTTGGCATGGCATGGCATGACTTGCAAAGATGCAAAGCTTGACAGGTAGCAAAATTCACATTTTAGCAACTGCCTATCATTTTATCATAGTATACAGTATATTATACTATATTATGTAGTAAATTATATTACATTATTTTCAACTGGTAGAACTCCATGACTCTCTACATATGCCTCCCCAATATCATAAAATCCATGACTGGTGCATACTTAAAGCCCAACTCCACTTTAAAACTTTTAAATTTCTTTTGGATAAAGTATGGAAGGGTTAGTGGGGAAGGTTTAGTATACCTGACAGTCTTTTTATTGTTGTCTGTGTCTTCCTGTGCTAATGGCAACCACTTCCAACTTTTCTTTTCCATCTGTCATAGGGAAAAGAAGAGAGGAAAATCTTCCCAGGAGAGCAGCTCCTGTCAGCTCTGGCTTCCTTCGGCCAGAGCTCTGACAGTTCAGAGTGCAGAGCAGACAGCGTGTGCTTGCGCACACCGGCCCGTACGGCATTCGTCTTCCGACCACGCCACCAACCCGTCCAAAAATCATACGTTTTTCGGCAGGTTTTCCAGCGTGCTCGGAAGATGAAAGACGTGCGACCTTACAGTAGAAGCGGTTGCACCCTGCTCATACACCTGCCGATTATCTTACGATCACCCACAACTATCGTACGATAATCGGCAGGTGTATGGGCACCTTTAGTGTATGTGTATATTAGGCCCCATTCACACTTATGGTATATTTCAGGTGTGATTAGAGATTCCTGTGTCAGGAACTTGCATTTTCCTGCAGCAGGAATCCCTAATCTGCCATTTACAAGCGGCAACTATCATAAGATAAGAATTATCATAAGATTATTTAAGAGGGTGTGTGTAGGGGCGGAGCCAAGGCCGAGGCAGGGTAAGGGTTAGGTGGGGCAACTGGTGGCTAGTAACTCTTAAGGCCTGGCTAGTAGTTCAGGACTTGAAATTTTGAGAAATATAATCAATTTATTAGATATCTGTTTCCTTACATTTTATCTCTTTACATATTTTTTCTAGTAGATTTCACTTAACAAATCCAGAATTTAAAAATGTATTTTGTTTTGTGGACAAAACTCCCCTTATCTGTCTCTGGGGGATTGGTATTTGAATATGAGCTTCCTTTAGATATTCTTACTCTTAATGTTTCAATCAATGATGCAAACATTATTATAACAAAAATACCCAAGTTACAGTCACTTTCTTGCATCAGTTACTGATAAATATTAATATGAGTTAAATAAATATTTGTAGCCATTGTTTAAAAAGAACAAAGCCATTGGGTATCAAAAAAAGCAGAAGCTTGATGCAGTGAAACACATTTACTGTCCATCGGACATTAGAAGAAAGAGTGTTTGAAATGAAAAATTAATTGGTACTTTTGTTGCGCTCCCTTTTCTCTTTCAATGTGTCTGGTGTAAAATTTGTAATTAACTTTTCAATCATTTTCTCATTTATTCTGGTACCTGGGATTGCATTTAATGTGCAGAAAATAGAGCTATATTTTCCCTAAGAGAGTTAAGGAAAAGAGATTAGAGGCTTCATCCTGTAGTGACGGATCCTCGGCACTAAGCAGCCATTTCACTCCTCACAAAGAATTTAATACAAAGAAAAGGATTCCTTTGTAATGTGACCATCTCAATAAGTGGAATTGACTTTCAGCACTTCAGAGGAATCACTGCCACGGCTTTTTCTGTTACAATTTTCCTATTTTTTCAAATGTAAAACATGATTAACTGCTTGAAAATTAAAGTGAATACTAGTGTGTATTGCTTATAATTAACATTTTCCTAAATACTTCACAATTTAATATAATAGAGGTCTTTACATAGATAAAAAAGAAGAAAAGAAACGGATGATATGCATAGCACACATTAGTATTGTGCAAGGTAGGGGGGGGATTATTATTTTTTTTTAAAGGGGCTTAAATGGCAACATGAAGCATTACTATAATCTCAGTTGTCATTTTGCCAACTCTTTTGCGATCTATTAGAATAGAAAGGACATTGGGACTTTTCAGATACTACCAATTGATATATAACACGTACAACAGAACTTGTTTAAAAATGTCACTTTTATTATCCAAATTTACATGGGAAGGTAGGGCTGTATGCCTCCCCAACAGTATCAACTTACATTTTACATTCAATGCTTTTCAAAATCAGTACTTGCACAAAGAAATACCCTCAACTATTACTTTGTAATGTGCAAATATCATTTCACTTAAATAACTGCTAATTATAACAATTGGCAGGGGTGGCATTTAAAATGCTGTATGTTCTCCAAATCGATGGATCTGCTTTGTCAGTTAACTTGGAATGTGTATATATATATATATAATATGCAAGGGATGCCTACAATTATACGTGTATCTTAGTGCAGACTTCTGGAAAAATCATTCAGCCAATCACAGAAGCAGGAAGTGACATTTCCGGGGGAGTTCTGTACACCAACTGTGTAGGGAATGTCTCCAGGACTACATATTGCATTGAATTTTTTGACAGATTTAGAACATTACAGCAGCTACAGTTTTAAATGGAAAGGTAATTTTTAATAACATTATATTACAAAATGGCTTGTGCAACAAGTATATATGCTATGTTCATTTTTTAAAGTTTTTTTCATTTTTATATTTTTAAAGTGGAGTAACCCTAAAGTATGACAAGCCTGCCTTAGGCAGTTTTCCCATAAAGGTTGTTTTTCTATATACCGCATATACCGGTTGTGTGGCTGAATGCAAAATAGAACTTAGAGAAGTTCTCCCTGTGCTTTTCATTATCATGTTTATCTTTTGTTCTGTTCATTTAGTTCATTCACTTTCTCTCCCCTAATCTCAAATAATAATAAAAAATGTGCCTTATCTGATGGATGCACTGAACCAATTTACAAGTTACGGCAGGAAAAAAAAAAGTTATTCACACCGGAGGTTTCCTGTTCTTGTGCTGTTTGTTTTGGAGTGAGTAGTTAGCTATGAAAATGTGCCAGTGCACCTTGGAGTATTGTTCTATTTTTTACTGATCACTGAATTATGTATGAGATTAGAACAAGTGTCTTTTCTGATCATACAAGTGCCTGCGAGTTTTATTAGAAAATGATTCCCATGCTATCATGTACTCCAAACATTTTCCTAAAGGAGGATCTTGTTCTAGATGGAGAGCGATTCTGCATTTAATCTCCTTTACAAGGCATATGGTGTTTTCATTCATTTTTATACCAGCTCTTCAGATCACGTTAGGGCACTTACAAGTGCATTTAATGTCATTCCTTCACCCTAGCATACTTAAGTGTATGATAAATTAATCTGCCACCACTACAGTCAGCAATATATGACAGAAAATACCAATGACTTGCAGTCAATGTAAGAAGTAGATCTATGTTTAAAAAGACTATTCATGTTTCATTAATAATATTAAATCTTAGTGAGTATGAGTGAGAAAATACATTTATATCAAGATAAAGTTTTGTCTTAGTTTTCCTTCATATTTAGTAAAGTAAAGTTTTATTGTTCGGTTTACTTTTTGGATCGCACACGTTTCATTTTTTTACTTCATTGTTAAATATGTAATTGTTTTGTTTTTGTTTTTTTATTACTTTTTCTTTCTTCTTTGTTCAATGTATTTGTTGCTTTATGTTATTTTTCTTTTTTTTAGAGGTGCACTGAAATGGAAATTTTAAAACCGAAATAAAAACAAATGTCAGGCCGAAAACCGATACCGAAAATGTTTTTTATTTTTTCAAATTCTTTTAATATTTCCCTTTTAAAATAGAAAAAGAGATTGAGAACACAAAGTCCTCAATATCTTTTTCTGTGTCCCCTGTTATCACTGATCACTGAGTGTGCGTACATTGCTTTTCTCTCTGACACGCTGTCACAGGAGGCTGATCGAGCGGTGTAGGGAGGAAAGCCCAGCCTCCTGTGACAGTGCTGTCTCCGCCCCCACACCGCTCTGCCGGACTGTGATTGTCGGCAGAGCAGTTTGGGAGGAGACGCAGGCCGCTCAGAGCGCTCTCCACCGCAGCGCTCGGCTGGCTGTTACTTTCTCTTCTCCCCGCTGGGACATAGAGCAGCACCCAGCGCGAGGAAAGAAATCAGGGATGCGCCGATGTATCGGCAGGAAAATTGCACTTTCGGTAATAATGCCAAAAGTCCCATTTTCGGCCAATATGTTTCGGCGGCCGATAACCCTACTTTTTTTTTTAACTATACTACGCCATCTTGAGGGCAGCCCTTACTACATCCACACATGCACAAACCAAACTGCACAGAATAACATAAACTAGGTGCACTTCTGATAGTCAGTAAGATCACTCTGCTGCTTCCTGGTTTAACCACTCCGCTTTACTGCTTTCTCCTAAGTAAGCTTTCTACTCACTGGTCCTAGGGGTTATAGTGTTGCACTGTTCAATAAGGAGGCCGGTGGGGCACAGGTGACACAGTAAGCTGAGCTGGACCAGGAACACGAATTGTTTAGGGCCCCTTCACACCTATAGACACATGCTGCTTGATGTATTGATGCATGTTGTTGTACCTGTGCCTATTTATTTCCATTGGGTCATCAATCTTTATGCACCAAAGACATACCTGACCTTTTTTTTCAGTGCAAAAAAACACTGTGCATGCGACTTCAGATTTATGTTGTGTGGTGTATTGAGGGTCATGTGCATTTCTTCTGCTTAGAAACATGTTGGGGTCCCATTAGAAATTAGTCGGAGCACCCCAAAATGTGTCCAATGCATGTCAAAGCACATTACAACACACACACATAGGTGTCAAGAAGGGCTAAATTAGAAATCACATGTTCCACCTACCTGGCTGTGCAGTGTGGAAAATATGTGGAAATCACAAGATTGACTTTACAGAGATACAAAGCATATGGCAGGTAAAACATTAAACATATAGGTATGTAAACTGTGCCTTTAGCTGTTTGCCCAGTGTTCACCCTTTAAAGAATGCTCCTCTATTGTTTTCCATGCAAATGAAGTAGAATAGATGTCACCACTCCAAGCCCTCATCCACTTCTTCCACCACTGGAAATCTGGGTTCTGGTGAGAGAGCTCAGGCATGCTCACAATTTTAGCAAGAAAACAGGAAACTGCATACCGCTACGGTCAGACCTTGAAAGACTTCGTGAGATCCGGACATGTCTCACTGTAGACACACCGGGGGACCTCTCTCTAATGCACTGATCATGCTTGCATTGGGTGAAACACATAGAGAAACAGTCTCAGGTGGGGCTGCAGTGAGAAATGTTTGGTTAAAGTTTTTCAAGGACTTATCGGTGTTCAGCTTCCTATTTCCTTGCCAAGGAAAGGAAGGTTACTGTCAGTGACTGGTTAACATGGTATACTTTATCAGAGATCCAGCACAACTACTTGTTGTTAAGGAACAACAGAAAGCATACAAAAATAAAAGATATTAATAAATCACACAAAACATAGGGGGGGAAATGAAAAATGCATTTTTACTATTTACCCATTAATTAATTACTTATAATACTGCAGTGATGTTGTTTTTTTAGGACAAGCAAGATTTTCTTTAGGGAGTGATACCTTCCCATAGCTATTTAATGTTGTATGCCTTTTATGCAATATAATAAAAAAAGAAACAGAAAATATGAACTGTTTTGAGCTGTGAAATTTTATCCCTTCCCAAGTTTGTCCAAAACAAAAAAATACAGTTTGGCAGTAGCTGGGCTTTAAAGTAGAATGTGAAATAAAAATAAAAAAGCAACTTTGACTGCAGTGCTCACTTTCTCCCCAACACTGCCCTGCATAAAGAGTCTACTCTGCAGCCAGACACAGGTTCCTTTCTGGGTCAAATGATGACTAGCTAGCATTATTCAAGCCACTTCTTGGGAGCACAGGCTGTCAGGGATACGCCCCCAGCATCACCACGTCAGCCTGGGATCACACTATAATAGAGCAGAAGGTAGCACTGCATAACGTCGGCATTGGTTTCTGCAGTATTGAAGACCGCCCATTACCGGCATCGAAACAGGAGGGAAAAGACCCTCTGAACATCACCTGACCGGCTATATAACATCTGGATATGTATAAGGAGAATTTTTTAAAAAGTAGGTGCAATAAGAGGGTGTAGTGGAAAATGAGGTGGACAGGTGCTTTAAACATCTGTATACAATGTTAAATATTTCAGTTTTTGTGCAGGTGTAGGTAATTTTCCAAGAATTATTTGTGAATTATATTGTTTTGTCATTGTGACCTTTTATGTCCTTGAGCAAACTGGTAACTTGGCCGTGGGGGGATGGCCTGTGATCTCACAGAATGGAAGCCAACCTGCAGCTTTTCTATGACTGTGATTTCTATCAACCTGAACAGGCATCATGTCTTTAGAGCATTTAGAATGCTGTTATTATTCAGCATGTATATAGTCCTTCAGAGTGGCCGTATTTCTTTTCAGCTCCTGTACAGAGCATGTCCCTCTTTTATTGTAAAGCTATAACAATGACAGACATCTAGTCACAGCCAATTCGTCAGATATTCACAAAGGGAACAATTGCCGTTCACTATGATTTGTAACTGGTAAAATGACAAGCTGGAGGAGGAAATGCGGTGCACAACATTTAAATGGAAAATGGTGTGGTAACATCTGTGCATCTGTTATATATGGTTATTATCACATTATTTTATCCCATGCTGGCATTCATAGTGACCATTATTCACAATGTACTTTTTATAAGAGTATAGTGTTACTGAGTTCAGTATACAAACAAAATAAATTACCTTTTCAACTGTGCCTGAGCAGGTCTTTGAAATATCATTGTTACCTATACAACGTATTCACATTTTATCCACTGACAATGGTGTATAAGTACAATTGTCTGTTATATATAGCTTACTTTGGTATTGTATAGAAATAAGTTTCCATATCTATACATGTAAAAACCTGGTTAGCAATGGAAAAGGCTTTCAAGGTCAGGCTTGAAGGGCCATTAGGATGAAATATAGGAGAATCATAGAACACATAAGCATTAATATGCACAACGTAGACTAACCAGTTTTGAGACCACACCTGCATCATGGTATTAACAACTATCCAGTTCCCCCAGTGGATTCTTTAAGTAATGTTGTCAAAGTCTAGGTCACAATTTCTGCAGACATTTTTGGCATAATCCAATGATAACACCATAAGACCGGAGATCTCCTACCTCATCTTCTTCTTGAAGTTCTCAGTCATACCTCATCTTCTTCTTGGAGATCTCAGCCATCACTCTATGTTCTTCTGCACCAGAGGAAGAGGAACATCCGCCTCTCTCAGTGTAGCCACTTTACAAATTGCAATGATAGTCTGACACTGTCATCTGAACCTCTTCCATTCCTCCAATGTCATTTACATTGCTGCCCATGTGCATATGTACTTTTACTTGTTGGCTGGATTCAGACATTTCTCTTCTTGCTGTAGAACTTTGATAATGACATTGATTATGCAAAGCAAATGTAAATATAAACATAATCTATTCAATAGTTAGCAGCTTGCTGAAAAAAATATACTTTCTTCCTTCATGTTTTAGACAGTGTTTTTGTTACAGCTATAATTTCCTCATCAGACTATAATATGTTTTTATATACTGGTAACGTCTACCTAATTCTCAAACCTTTACGTACCATTTTTGCATATTTTATGAGCACTGTAACTATATTTTTGATTCAACAGCGGCTTGAGACAAGAAGAGTCCATCATAAACAGTGAACATGCTGAAGCCCAAATTCATGAGCTCATTAGACGCATGCGGGAGAGAACCAGCCATTACAAGGAGAAGCTGTCTGATGCAGATGTCTCGTCAGCTGAAGGAAGCCCCACCACAAGTAATTTTACAAGTCTAGACAGGGGTCTACCTGTCTAGCAACCTTGCCATTTTTGCAACCATGAGACACCCGGGTGCCAATGAACAATTGCGCACCATAGTGTTAGTAAAATGTCAAATTTTACACTCATAGTTGTAGTGCTAATAGTAAGTTAAATACACTAATTATTTTAATGTGTTTACCTTGCCATTAGAAGCACAACTATGGGGTCTATTCACAAAGCTGCCGAGGGCAGCCGAGTGAATGACCGATCAGAAGTGAAGTGAGCCGAACACTGTTCGGCTATTCACTTCAGGCTGGTACGGCTGATTTCAGCCGTACATCGGCTGAAATCAGCCGTACATCGGCCTGCTTCGTGTGGCTTCGAATCAGCCGAACATGCTCAGCATGTTCGGCTGACCCAAAGTGCAGAAGGAGTTCGACTCAGCCAATCCAACATCTGGATCGGCTGAGCCGAACCCCAAGTGGGAAAAAAAACTGAATATCTGGCACACACACAAAACATGTTCATATTTACATGTACTAAAAAATAAACTGGACTTACAGTGTTAGTGTGGTCCCAGTGCCTGTATTTCATGGCTCAGTTGTGCTATGCCTGGCCTATTTAATGTTACTTTAGTTGACCTCAGACCAGCACCAATACATAGCAGACCTCAGCCCAGCACCAATGCACACTTTGCAGGGCAGAACTCAGACCAAAACCAATACATGGCAGACCTCAGACCAGCACCAATACATGGCAGACCACAGACCAGCACCAATACATGGCAGGCCTCAGACCACCATCAATACATGGCAGACCTCAGACCAGAACCAATATGTGGCAGACCTCAGACCACCTCTAATACATGGCAGACCTCAGACCAGAACCAATACATGGCAGACCTCAGACCAGTACCAATACATGGCAGACCTCAGAACAGCACCAATACATGGCGGACCTCAGACCAGCACCAATACATGGCAGACCTCAGACCAGCCCCAATACATGGCCGGCCTCAGACCACCATCAATACATGGCAGACCTCAGACCATCACTAATACACAGCAGACATCAGAACAGCACCAATACACGATGGACCTCAAACCAGAACCAATCCACACACTTCACACTGGAGAAGAGATAACAGTTTCTAATTGCTCATGCTTGGAAAAAAACAGTATTGTAGCAGCAGGCTCATCTACTCAAATAGACCAGTGCTTTTGTGTAGACCCATACAAATGCACAGCAATATTATCAGCCACAAATAGCATTGATTTTATTCCTGTCCTATATATTGGGGCAAGAAAGAAATCAAAGCTATTTGTGGGTCAAAGTACTGATGTGCATTTGTGGAGACCTGCGTGTGTGCAGGTGTGAAGGGCATGTAGAAAATACACTAAAACTCACGGGCGATCCTTCCGATCCTGTTGGGCATGCAAATCCTCCTGTGGGGCATGGAGCAGTAAAATCCACCAATGAGGCAGTAAAATCCTCCTATTGTGCGTGAGAAAGTAAAATCTGCTGGTCGGGTGGGGAATAACAGTATGTGACCGGGCCTCCTGCTTCTGTTAAGCGGGTGGGCTGGCAAGCACATGAGGGCTTTACTAATAGACCACTGCAAAAAGAAATAACCCATAACATCCTGTCAGAATTCAGATTGCCAAATAAATGATTGGTTACTATGAGTTGCTGCATTTTCAAATTATTTGCGTCCAGAGCTGAAACATTCTTCTTCAGTTTTAGATACAGTAAGGATGGCTTAATCCCCCTGTTAAGTTTTAATCACTGTCTGTGTGCCCATTGGGGACATTCACCTTATCTATTTGTCCCATTAAGCACTGCCATTCAGACTGAAAATGAGGGAAAATCCAAAATTTGAAGTTGTCACTGGAACATAAGTAAAGGGGGAAATCTTTAAATGAGGAGCTTGTACTGGTGACAACTGTCTAAGAGAGGATTTTACTAAGCATTTTTATTCAGAGGTGGTAAGCTACCAGATAGATATTTTCATACAAGGTCACCTTTAATCTCTAGCAATCTTCATAGTGTGGATTGGACACAATGCAGTTTAATTACATAATTGTTTGAAATATTTATATTTGAGCCGTATTTTCCTATGCAAAATCTATACTGATGACCTATAAGGTTCACTCCTATCTGACTAGTACAAACTACAGTCCCAGACCCAGCATATGGTACAGACTCACTGGAAAATATACAACACATTCACATCTCCTGTATTTCCCATTGAAAGCATTGTACAAAAGAGATTTATTGGTACCCCACAAATAGTAAACAATAAAAGCCTGTTTTACTACAACCCTGTGCAACAGTGGCGTAACAACCGGGGGGCGGGGGGTTTGCCCCGGGCGCATAGATGACGGGGGGCGCCTGCCGCGAGCCGGGCCGACTGTCACCAGAACAAGGCAGCAGGCATCAGGCTCCGTTATGGCAGATTATGCAGCCGAGGCTCCAGCACGGCCGCATAACCTGCCATAA